>NW_013665988.1:123162-138147 GCF_000517525.1 Limulus polyphemus
AAAAAAAATACATGTGGACTAAAGCATTGTGCAGGGTGAATAATTTCTCTAAAACTAATAACTGTACAGGTATGATTATTTGGAACATGAGAGTACAAGTAACAAAAGAAAACTTTTATTTAAGGCCTTAGTAAACTTTACTTGACAGTCACCAGATAATATTATTAAAAAAAGAAGTTGTTGAACTTGAAGCACAAACTACAACTTGGTATTTAGCTAAGTTTTTGCAACTGAAAAATGTGAATGTTTTGGCTAATATGTTTGATTATAAGTAAGATTATTTGATGTTTTAGGGATCTCTGATCAGATTTGGTGGTTAGGATACACAAAAATTATGTTAACTTTACTGGGATATAAACAAATAAAACTTTGGAGTTATACTCTGTTGAGTGTACAACCAGGTTTGAAGACTATACCATTATTAGCAGGACAAAATTCAACAAAAGAAAGTTAACCTTAAAGTTGAAATTTTTATTGATGTTCAAACTGGAATCCATATTGTTATACTGTTTTGTTTGTTTTTGAATTTCACGCAAAGCTACACGAGGGCTATCTGTGCTAGCCATCCCTAATTTAGCAGTGTAAGACTAGAGGGAAGGCAGCTAGTCATCACCACCCACCGCCAACTCTTGGGCTACTCTTTTACCAACGAATAGTGGGATTGACCGTCACGTTATAAAGCCCCCATGGCTGAAAGGGCGAGCATGTTTGGTGTGACAGGGATTCGAACCCGCGACCCTCAGATTGTGAGTCGAGTGCCTTAACCACCTGGCCATGCCGGGCCATGTTATACTGTAGCCATTTTTTACTGTATATTGCTACATTCTACACTTAGCAAGACAACTCACTAAGATATTATTTAATTTCACCTGATTATTGTCTTGATGATGACATCCACCACAGAATCCCAAAGAGTTGTAGTGTCAACACCATTCTCTTTCATATAGCCCCACAGAGCCTTTAATGTCCTGAAATAAAAATGGAAATCATAAATAAAACTATGACGAGACAGTGCTGAATTGCTGGGCTTTATTTTTTTGTCCAGCACTAAATCATGCTTACAGATGAGTCCTCACAATCTATGGTAAAAATGCAAAGACACGTGCATAGGTTTTTGCAGTCCTTCTTCCAACATAAAATGGTGTTTCGTGTGATGTTTTTGGATATTGGTTTACAGTAAACTTCCACTACAAAAGACTTTTGCACTATGTTATTGTTGTTCTACTCCTCTTATTACATCTTTCAAAACCATCAATTGTGCAAGGACAACTGCCCATTTGAGAAATTTAAACATGGAAGTCTACAGAAAATACATATGACGATTTAACTGGTATGCCTGAAAATAATACAGCACGAATACCTATTTGTCCTTGCACTTTTTATGGCTCAATGTTTTGTCTTAATAAAGCTACACCTAACTGGCATGCAGCCTGTACAAAGATGTCATTCCCTTGTGGTATATCAGCATGTCCGCTTCATAAAATATCTTAGCGTTTTTCTCAATTCTGCAGGGGTTTAATTTATCGTAACCAGCACTAGAAACCCTTTGAGAAATATCGTAATATACTCTCATTCATTAAAACTAGCAGAAACACCACACTACGAGCAACTGTTTGTGCTAATAATTACTAATTATAGTATTCATGCCTCATTGAAAAAAAAATTCAGAAAAAAGTGAAGATTTTCTAAAAAAAAAATTTTTTGGGGGGAAGTATTGCACAGGAATAGTGCTTGGATCATGTTAATATAAACTGTAATGTTTTTATATTAAAAGTGGTACTCTTTATTTACAAATTACACCAATAAAGATATAATCAAACCCTCACATACAGTCCTAGTGAAAGTCATGTTCCTGTTGTGAAGAATACTTTTTATTTAACCCTTTTAAGACAGGTCACAAGTGAAAGGCCATGTCATCTCATTTGTTGACTCGCATTCAAAATTTTATTGAACTATTATTTCATGAATTTATGTCAATAAGTTTAGTATCATACTTTATATTATAATTCAAATTTTAGTACTATATATAACTAAATTTCTTAATTTAAAAGTAAATATTAAAAACACGGATAAATGTCGATTTTTGTGTGTCACGTGGTATGTTGAATGCAGCACTGGTTCAAATTAGATGTCAAAATACTAAGTCTATAGTTTCATATGAATTAGAAACTCAAATTACCAATATTGACAAGATAGAATATAAAATAAGAGCCCCTTGTCTTTTAAATTTGCTGAGATATTGCTCATGGTACCACCCACCTCTTTCCATTTTTGGAAACACTCCCTTATATAAACTTACTTCTATACGAAGGACACCATCTCGCCCCAAATCAGGTCATGGACAGTGGTTGAGTAACTTGACTGCTTCCTATTATCAACAGTACTACTTTCATGTATCTTTTTAAGAGTTTCCACGTAGATCTTAATGAAATATGAACTTTCATTTCAATCTGTTGTATGGAGTAGCCTCCACAACCAAAACTTTGCTTTATACAAGTTTTGCATGTTGCATTTCAGTGCTGGGAGCCTTGAGTAATAAATTTACCACTGTACTGCTAGTAATAGTATGACTGCTTGTATTTTTATAGGTGTTATATTTGTGTGGATTGTCTGATAGGTTGAATGATAATCAATTAATGTCAACTATCAACAAGTGACTGTACTTTCTGGGATGGGAGGAAAATATTTGTATTTTATACTCATTTCATTCTGTGTTTCCATAATTATTTCCAGTACTGTGTTTTTTCATAATTCAATCCTATTCTTTTGCTAAGCTTATAATTTTTCTAAGCTGTTTTACAAATTCTTGTAGATGACTAATGCATTTCAAAAATATCTCATGACAAATAGGAAAGGATTAAATAAAACATGTCTAAAAATTAGAATATATATTTTATTTGCAACACTTACCACTTGTGGCCTTGGCACACTTTCTCATCCTCATTTGAAGCATATGAAGCACTTTTCTTGTTAATACTGTAATTTGTAAGATGCATAAATTTGTCCCCTAGACTACGCATCGCTGAAGAGTATCTTGAAAGAAAAGAAATAAAAATTTAAAGACAATTTGTTGAAAACACTAAAAAGCACCTAACACTGTATTTAAAATACTTTAGATATTAGTAATTAATATTATTACGTTCTAGCTTTTCTGTTAAAATATGCATAGAAAATGTAGTATAATTTAAACAAGCATATTTCATATGATGTTTGGCCACTTTATGATTTTGTCAGATCTTACCACATTATGAATCAATACTTCAGTCACTCATTTACTTAAAAAATTCATTATGCAGACATAAAAGTTTAATAACAAAAAGATACTCACTTTACAGAAGCAAACCGTGCCAGTCCATCACTAAAAATGTAAATACGTAAAGGGTCAAAGCTTGTTACTAAGACATAGATCCTGAGGTCAAACTTTGTTCCATTGATTAGATAGGGTTCTGAGATATACCTGGGATAAAATTGAAAATAATTACAACTTTTTAATATTCTGTGTATCAATAATTTGGTTTTCTTGAAAACTAATTGTTTTAGTAATTTCCTACTAATCCAATCATCAAAGTAAAATAAAACCTACCAGGATAAAAGATTTCAGAATAAGAAAATAAAATAAACTAAAATGACTGTTAAGGAATGAATAACTTGTGTTAAATAAGTTGTGTGAGAGAATATTTTACTGGAGAGTTTTTTTTTAATTGCCAATCAAAATTATTGTTCCCAAATAAACTCCCAGAAAATTACAAAAACATGTAAAATTTATTTTAACATCTATAATCAGACATTTGTGAGAAATATTACCAAATCTTAAAGCTTCTAGAAAGTACAATGTGTTCACAATATAATCATAATGTATCAATTTCTACCTCATAACATATCAAGTTAGGCTTATTTATATCAGTAATAATTTGATTACTTAAAAAAAGGATCTATTTTATTTCAATACCAATTATTTCATTACAGTTTATTTTTAAAACTTCTGATCAAAAATAAGCCAACAAACAATACTGTGCAAAAGTGTTAGGACAAGAGAATATTTTTTTATTCTTTCCATTTTATGAGGCAAATTTTTCCAAATATTACAGAATTTAATATTTAAACAGTATGGTACTGCTTCACTGTTCCCTGTTGACAATTGAATGAGCCAGGGTGAGAATACTTATCATTCTTTAGAATTCTCATATACTTGTACCATGGGTATGTCATAGGAGTTCTGCTTGAATGAACATACTGATAAAATTTAAGGTATGAAATATTGTCATGGTACCCCATGCAGTGTCTTAACTATATAGAAAGAAGCTAGCAAAAACTAGCATATGGTAGTGGTATATGCCAGAAGAAATCAATTTAATAGCACTCCACAAATAAATGTTGATAAAAACAGTGTTTAACACTATATATTAAGTTTTGTTGTCATGCCACAGCCCCAAAAGCGTAGAGAATTGTCAGTAGAGCAGAGTTTGCATAAAAACTTTATGTGATGCTGGTTGGACTCTCTGACAAATTGCTGCAGGCTCCCCAAACACTGTCAAGTACACCCTAGCTCGTGAGACCGAGACAGGTAAATTTGAAAATAGGAAAGGAAGAGGCAGAACACTTATACTCAGTGATGCTGATGTTAAGTATCTTAGTTTATGTAGCCTTCGGGACAGAATGAAGACTACCACTAATCTCAAGCATGAGATAAACGACCATGTACCAAATGACAAAAAAGTGTCCAGATCTACATTATCAAGAAGACTCAACAAAAATGGAATATATGGTCATGTAGCAGTTAAAAAACCTTTACTTCGATCTCCAAATATTGTCAAGAGACTGTAATTTGCTAAAAAGTACAAAACTGAACCTTTGATGATTGGAAAAAGGTGTTATGAATGGATGAGTCCAAGTTTGAAATATTTAGTTCAAAGCGTAGGTTGTACGTACGGCGGAAGATACTTATCTCAATGCATAGCACCTACCATGGAGCATAAGTGAGGCAGTGTGATATTTTGGGAGTGTTTTTTGGCTGAGGCAACAGGAGATATTTGCAAAATACATGGAATAATGGACCAGCGCAAGTACCATCAGATACTGATCCATCATGGTATAACCAGTGGTTTGCATATTATTGGTAAAGGATTCTGCTACCTAGAAGATAATGACCCCAAACACTCATCCAACCTATGCAGAAGTAACTTAGCTAAGAAAGAAGCTGCTGAAGTCATTCAAATGATGCAATGGCCCTGATCTTAACCCAACTGAGCAGATTTGGGATTTGATAGATCAAAAGTTACTTCCAAAGAAACTTCATGGGAGTGTATTAGAGACATTTGGAGTAAAATCCCAAAGGACACTTTGATTAAATATGTTGCAACAATACCTGAAAGACTGTCTGCAGTTATTAAAGCAAAAGGGGGACATATTAATAAAATATTAACTGTTTGCTAAACTCAAGCACTTTCACCGAGTTTCTGTTGTACTAAATACGAAGAGTAATAAAATTTTGATCTTTCACGTGTGATTTACCTTCCATTGCTCTTTGAAAGTAGTCTTAAATCTAATTTTTGATTTTGTCCTAACATTTTCCCACAGTACTGTAAATTAGAATCAATAAAATAACTTATCAACAAACAAAGCCAATTCCATGTAATAAAATGACAAAAGGTACACAATGCAAATTGTTACACAAGAAAACAATATACAGTGAATAAAATGTAATGAAACATCAACTGAACACTCTCACTGTTAATGATATTTTTGTCTGTCACTCAACTAGCAACAGAAATTTAACACAGCAAGCACATTTTTGTCCAATAGAAATGTTTAACATGTGGTACAATAAGTGTTATCCTACAGTTATGGATAAAATAAAATAGAAAATACAGCAAGCTCCTGCAAAGTCAAGAAGAATTTAGCTACTAAATACCATAACTATATAATACATTTAATTCAATTCTGCACCTCTCTAGTCTTGAGAGGCATACAAATTAGGCAACTTTTTGAAGCTTGTTAATTAACATCAAAATGCAATAACCAAATAATAAAGTGAAATTGGTTAATGGATCACCTTATGAAAAAAATTAGCCTTCTATATCAAACAAATTTCATAAAGTATTGGAGTTCAACTGGTTAAATAGAAACAAGACCACAGATATGCTGATATATTAAGGTATGCAGTAGCAGAACAGTTATCTCAGACTGATGATCAAATTAAATAACATATTAAACTCTCTTCACAAATATTTTAACATTGCATCACCTGTCAAATATTAAAATACTTAGCACCTTATAAAATTTTGCCGTTTATTTGTCAATCCCTCTTTTAATTATTATACGTTTTAATGGTACCCTCTGATGTGTGTTCACTTGCATAAATAGTGTCTCACTCCTATCACCTAATGAAAGTCGATTCCTTCTACAATGCTTGACATTTAATTTTTTATGTTCAAGATTTTCATGTCTAGCAATTATAATCAAGTTTTCTCTAAATTAAGAACGTATAGATCATAGCAAAAAAAAAAACTAAGTGTAAGATGAACATGAAAAAAAGAGCAATAAAGTTTAGAAAAACTTTACAATATGTATAACTAAGACAGTTCAACAGAACATTTCAAGCAGCATTAGGAAAAAAGGAAAACATACCTATACTATATAAATACACACACACACACACACACACATATATATATATATATATATATATATAATTAATTTAAAAAGCTACAAAAATTCTATAAAACAAAACACACACACAGAGGACAATTTCTACCTTAAAGGGCTATCATCAGAATAAAATTATTAAAATCATCTGTTTGGAGGTTATTCTTGTAATAATTTTGTGGTGCTTTTGTACACAGTTTAAATAAAAGTACATAAAATATATGCTCCTTAATATATATATTGTATTGAAAAAAGTTTATACCTAAAAATTAAAGCAATAAAAAAAAATTGCAAAATATTTTAATATCTTAATTTAAATATTTCTTATGTCAAACCATTATCTCCTTGTAAAGCTGTCAGGAAAGTAAGAGAATGGATAACCTACCTTTGTACAATCAGAGGCTGTTTCTTAGGAATCTGACTCCACTTTGAAACAACACTAATTCCTGTTCCACGAGCTGATGCTGGCTGTTAAAACAAGATTACAATGTTGAACAAAACATACATCTAATATAAGCACTGACATTTACCTTTAAGAAAATTTTTGTTGCAAAAAATGGATAAACAGATATTACAAATACAGTCAAAGAGCAGTAATGGCATACTCACTCCATAGTTTCATTACACATCTGATCATTTACAAAGGAGTTGAACAAAAAATGTTTGTTGAGTTTAGCCCAAAGATACCTGAGAGCTGTCTGCATCAGCCATCCCTAATTTTAAAATGACAGATACAAGGAAGGCAGTTAGTCTACAAACTCATCAGCAGCTTGTGGGCTATTCTAATTGAATAGTGTGATGTGACTGTCATTCTTATAACATGCAAAGTGCAATTTTTTTTCTTTTCTTTAGTGAGAATTACAGAACCCCAGATCAACAGTCTGGCATGCTAACCACCAAGCTACATTCAGCCTACTAAGATGTTAGCATATGGAGAAAAAGATGGTAATGATCATGCCCATTGCAGAAACAAATTGGTTTATAATGTATTACAAGTTGTGACTTTTCATGGTTTTTTGACTATACTCAAGTATTACAGACATCTGGCATCAGCTACACTTAGTAACAAAGTTAGTTAGTTTAACTTCCCCCGAGATTTACTATTAGTGCTTAAAATCTGTTATTTCTCAGCCAAGTTTAAAGTTCTGAACTAGCAATTTATACAATTACATCTGAATGTTTTAGAATTTCTGACTACCAAATGCTAAAAAGTTAGACTAGCAACAACTAAATTGATCGAAGTATTTTAAAAATATACCAGTCACAGAAAAACTAACAAATATAGGGTGGATAATAAGATTTTTACACATACCAATAAATCTGGATGACTCTGATCAATAAACAAAAACAACAACATTCAACTAGTTTAAAAGTATGTATAATGATACTTTTATTACAAGTATCCAAAAACATTTTAAACATTTTCCTCTGATTGAAATCTAGTAAAAAAAATAACCAGTGTTTTTAATATCTTACTGGCTTCAATATCCAGCGTCGCTTGCCTTCTTGTTCCCAAATCTGGCGCAAGTTTCTAGAATCCAAGGGTAAAATAAAAGTTTCCGGAATAAAATCAAAAACACTTTCACCATGATGTGCTTGCATCCTTCTGAAGTTCTGCCACAGTCTGTCCTTCCGACCCAGTTGGAAACTTCCAGGAAAGTGATTCACCTACCAGAACATAAAATATTCCTTTTATAATTGGTGTTTATTCAAGACCAATTCTCAGAATAAAACACCATTGTTAAATGCTGCAGAGAGTTATTTAGTAAACACAGTACTTCATATTTCAAGTATTCACAGCAAGCTAAAGTCTGATGAAAATTAACTAATAACAAACTAAGCCTAAATACAATACAATACAAAATGATATCAAATGCTCTCCCTTGTTCTCTAAAGTAAAGCTCTCTTAAATTCCATAATGATTCATTCTTTCAATGAAAACATGTTTATAAAATTTACTTTAATCACGTATGCTTTCCTTACCTACTTATACTATTATTCTATCATCATTTCAAATACTCCAGCTATATGATTAAAACAATGTATTAAAATGACACCTACTGGCTAAAATTATAAAACATAATTGCAAAGAACATCTAATACATTATAACAGCAAAAACAAAAGTGACACTTGAAATAGTCAGACTCTGTGTGTTATAGCCAGCCTGATAACCTTAAATTTTGAGCCTCATTCAGAAGAAAGTGTCCAGTATAGCCAATTAGGAAATCTGTACAAGAATATCAAGGATTAGAAGGTTTATATTTATGTTTTTGTCTCAAGCGCAGGTTTTTCATTAATTACATGAAAGGCAATAAAATCCTTTTAATTTAGCTTTCTTTTAACATCATGCAGTATGTTGTATGTACAATATTTCAAAAGGTTCTGTTAACATGATATAATATCACTATTAAATTCTGTATTTTATGGTTTCAACATAAGCTATTACAATTGGGCCCTATTTTAATACCAACATGGCCATTACCTAAGATTAACCTTATTGTTTGTTTTAATTAAGCACAAAGCTACACAATGGGCTATCTGTGCTCTGCCCACCATGGGTATCGAAACCTGGATTCTAGCGTTGTAAGTCCGCACTCATACCGCTATGAGGGGCTAACCTTATTGCTACTGGTAAGCAGTATAACTTCGATAGTGTTTTACCATAATTTGATATATATATATTCTAAAATATATAAAAAAAGTTACACAGCAATGACACTGGAAGTTTACATTTTACGAACTCTATAAAAACCAAGTTGGTCAATTTGAACAACCTTGGAGCTGTGAAACTACATATACTGTAACTCTAAATTTACTATGTACATTTAGAAAATTTGGCAAACTTTTAGCAAACATTACACAAACAACCTATTTTTTACTAAAGTATGCTACTAAAGATTTGTCTGTGAATTTCTGAAGCTTTTACTTAATCAGAGTGAACGGTGATTTCCATGGTACAAATAAAAATACTTATTTTCATCTTACAGTTTCATGTTTCATTTGCATAATCTTTAGAGCCTTGTACATTTAGTACCAAAATTTTTCTCTTATTTTCTCTATCCTAATACTAACTGTAGAAAACTCATCAGTGCACACTAAAAGTAAAAGTTGAAAAGTAAGAAATAAAATTAAAAACCATTTTTTCTCTACACTGGTTGCATTTGAGTAGAAAGTTCCAAGCTACTTATCTTAATACTTTCAACTGATAGCCTTTTTTCCCAATATTTTTAACTTCATGGTTTTATTGCCATATTTTTTATCACTGAAATAGCAATCTTTGTGTAAAAAAGTAATAAATCACACCAGGGGCCCATTAGCTGTTTCCCATGGAGCTAAGTGATCTAGTGTCATATTTCAAGTTAGTTAATGTAATTTTAGAAGTCTATAATTTTACATTTTAGTTGCTTTTGTTAAAAAATATACATACAAATCAAGGATTTATAGTACTTACTGCATATTAAAGCTGCCTGCACTAGATTAAAAATATCAGTTTCTTCCCTAGGCCTCATTGAGACTCACAAAGAACATAAAAGATATGAAGCACTAGAACTAAATGTCTCAAAACTACTATAATTTATCCAGCTTTCTAAGTAAGCTATAAATAGGTTAAAAAATTCTGTTAGCTATTACAAGCAGTAAAACCATGATCAAATGACAAGAAATTTCTATCAAGTGAATACTCTCCCTGCTAAGTTCAAAAGTACAGCTTTAAGCTTGATATAGAATAGATGCTGCTCTTTCTATTGGTTATAAAACTGTTCAACAGCCATAAAAATTTATTTGCAAACAGTTTTGAAAGTTGAAGAGAGAAGGAAGGGTGTTCTCTGGTAGGTTCGACAAACTTGTTGATATCTCATCAAATAAAGAAGGTATGATTCCAAATTTTACATTCTTGCTCATTAGTTTGTTTTTAATTAGTTCCAAACTGCAACAGCTTATTTTAGAAATTGGAAAATTCTTAAGTTTGAAATTTTTTTAAATATTTCTTTTTGAAATTACGAACATTTTTATAAAACTTAGATAATATAAAAATCATAATTATAAACTATGTTTTCATGCCAAGGTTATTTGAATGTACTGATAATAAAAGCTACTTCATTAAATTTTGATTGTGACCCTGTAAAATGTCACGACATGCACACTTCGACCCGATCAGTTGTTACAGCAAAATTAAAAAATATATCATACATTTATTAACTACCTTTTGGAACTCTCTAATACTTTTGTAATGCACACACTTCATGTGTTTTCCCCAAGTACCTGTCCATTCAGTACCTTCTGGAATGAAAGAAAAGTTACTACAAAGCTTTACAAAAATTGTAGAGTGATAAAACTAAAACAAACAAAACTATCCTCTGAAGTTTAAAGAACAATATTTTATATTGCTATAGCTGCTACATGAACATCAATCAATCTACTGCCTCATTCTATAATGCATTTGGTTGCCACTAGGCTGCTTCTCCTTTTTTACAATAATGAATTCTGAATCTATTAAATTTCACTGGTCTTTCTTAGATTACTATAGGTTTTGGTAAAAACCCTTTTAAACATTACACATTAAAAAACGACTATTTCTGAGCCTAATTCAATTATAAGAGAGACTTTACTGCCTGACAAAAGGCATCTGCTCAAAATGTTACAGAAAATAAGCTTGAAAGTTTTCATTTAGACATGTCAATTTATTCTTTATTATCTTTTAACAACATTTTTATTCTGATGTCTTGTAGAACACTCAGTTAGGAATTTATATCAGATTACAGTTAAGCACTACCTAACTGCCTTTTAAATGGAAAAAAAAAGGAAAATTCTTGCACTCAAACATCTTCCAAACATTTAAGCTGATAAAAAGAAAGCAACTTACCATATACAGAGCAAGAAAAAAAATACCCTTTAGAAAAATTTTACAACATAAATATTATGTTTACTTTTTGCAATTTGTGCTTGACTAACATTAAACAGGTTCTTACATTTTTTTAATAAGTTCATCCCACATCTGAACAAGTTTGACAAAAAATGGAAAAGTTGTAATGGACAAATGAAGCAACCATATAAAAAATACCTACAAGAGCTGCCACAATGCTGACCACTTGCAAACTAATATTCTTGAGTAATCTAGTTACTGGCATTCATATGTATTGAATATCAGATTAAAAATATATAGGTAGCAGAACCACTAAAGTTGCAAGTAGCTGTATTACCATGAATTCAACCAGTCAGCAGTAAGATTCATACTGACAACACAGCTAGCCATATTGACAAACAATATATGGGCTTTGAGACTCAAAAACAACAATGAAGTCAAAAGTATACTAAGCAATTTCAAACATATATGCTCTCACTTTATCATACAATATGCATAATTATCAAACCCCCACAAAACAAACAAAAAATATTCACGTTAACTACTATGCTTTGACAAAGACTACAAAAATAAAACTTTCAAACAGACTATTACTTTTTTTTTTCATCTCTGTCCATTTTATTACTATACTAACTTCTTGCTAAATACATCCATTTTATAGCTTATGTGCTTTAGGAATTTACTTGCACTACCATGATATATTGATGGTTACTTTATTATTATATTGGGATCAAACTTTTACATAAATTACCAAGATCTTTTAAGATTATCTGACCTTGGTAAATAACTAATTTCAACATTTTGACGCTTTTTCTAAATCTACTAACAGACGTAAGTGTAAAACACTTGCTTTCATACTATATTTTGCTGTGATACAGATGGTTCTATTACAAACATAAGACAACTATTATTTTTTGAAGACTATAACAAATAAATGGTTATTTATAAGCAGTGAAACTTACAGATGCAATTACCATTAGAAGTAGCTGCGTTTACCTTATTATGGTGCCATTGAAGAAAAAGTCCTGTCTGATTATTTTTATTTTTCAAAACAACATTTCTGAAGAAAGTGATACGTGTTATAAGATAGGGAACTAAAACCATTTTTAGTGAGAGTTTAGGCACTGTGGATAAAAATGGGTTGATGATTGAAAGATGGGTACTCTAATGTAAAAGTTAAAAACTATGAAATGAAAAAAATTATAGCAGGAAAATGAATATAATCATTAAGTACTTGATTAAAGAAGAGCCAATGGACAAATGCTTAAATAAGTAGCTTTACTGTACTTATTTTGAAACAACAGTTACGAGTAAATGAAGTTTGTAACAGAAAATTATCAAAATTTTTTGATTATATCACTACAGAATTATTAGATTCACAGAAACAATTTATGTCTGACCCTTCCTGATTTGGCAAACAAATGTGTTATAATCAACTCCAATACCAATACTTTGCTTAAAAATATTATTTCAGGTTATCCACACTGTTGTCAAATGATAATTTTTACTATTCATTTATAATTCCAAGCTATCACATGTTAATTAACTCAAAAACACACTGTTTGCAAAATTAGCTTAACATACATTTTATCATATTCAGTATTAAAAAGAATATACTTTCACCACTGTTTAAGTTCATATCAAAATACAAAAAGTGCACACACAAACACTTACTTTTGGTGAGTCTAAACCCTGAACGAACAACTGTTTGACGAATCAACACAGGTGTAATTGTACTTAGTTTCCACCTCAACAACCTTCTTATCTCAACAGGTAGCTGGGAAACTGTGCATACATCAAAACAGAAATTATTAGAAATTAAGGGTCAGAAACATATAGTAATTAATGCATCACAGATAAGTTCCACATGTTTTGGGAACATGATTTAGGACGTAAAGTTATAGCCTTTTTAACTATAAATAAATTATGTTTTAATACAATTTAGTGATCCTCCTTAACAGATATCATAAATTAAGTGTATAAAAATATCAATCTTGATACTAATACATTTAGGATAACAACGAGAAACCAAAATCCAAAGAACTTTAATTTGATGACAACTAATTATCATCACTCTTATGTAACTTTTGATCATTGAATGAAAAAAAAAATTTACAGACGAGGATGTATTACCTTTAATTGATTATTAAAATTTACAAAAATACTATCCATTGTTGTTTTTTTCTTTCAAACCATTAAATATAAGACAACATAATGTCTAGGGACAACAAGGGACCTATTGTTCCATCTTGACTGTCCCATTCTCTAAACTAAACTAAAACTATTAAATAAATTTTTAAAAAATTCTAAAAGCCAGTCTTTATCATTCATATAGTTATCAAGCTTTCTCTTAAACTCACTTAAATTTACTGCCTCCACAACATCCAAAGCCAACCCATTGCAGAGGACAATTACGTTATTATAAAAATAAAACTGTTTTAGCTACAGATGACTCCTACCTTGCCAAAATTTATATTCATGTCCTCTACTCCTACTATTCTTGCAATTAAGTATGAAAAAAGATGATGAACCAACACTATTAATTCCCTTTACAATCTTAAATGCCTCAGTCAGATCCCCTCTAACTTCTTTTCTCAAGAGAAACCAATTTGAGATCTTAATCTATCCTCATATGACAACCCCTCCATCACAGGCACTATTTTAGTAACCCTTCTCTGAACCATTTCCAAGAATTCAATGTCCTTCCTAAGGTAAGGAGCTCAAGGCTGAACACAATACTCCAAATATGGCCTAACCAATGACCTATACAAAGAAATTATAACCTCTTTAGACTTATATTCAATATTTCTGTACATACAACCTAAAATCCTATTTGCCCTACCACTAGCAACAACACACTGCTTGGATGGCTTAAGAGACTGGTCAACCATTATACAACAATCCCTTTCTTTCATGAAACTGATAAGGTTATTTCCATCCAGATTGTACTTATAATTTAAATTATGATAACTCACATTCATTATCTTGCATTTACTATAATTAAAACCCATCTGCCATGTATTTGCCCAACTCACTAAATGATTTAAATCCTTTTGTAAAGTAGCAGCATCCTCTCCACAAATAGCAACACCCAAGACCTTAAATATCATCAGCAAATGTAAGTAATTTATTGAAGATTCCTTCATCTATGTCACTGATATAAATCAATTAGAGCAAAGGTCCTAAGACTGAGCCCTGAGGTACCCCACTTATGACATTAATCCAGTTTGACTGAACTCCATTTATAGCAACCCTATTCTCTCTTCCATCCAGGCACTCTTCAATTAGTTAACTTATCCCCTACACCTATAGATATAAATTTTTTTACAAGCCTTTTAAATGGCACCTTGACAAATACTTTCTGAAAATCCTCATACATCAAATCTACACCCTTTCCCTCATCTACAAAAGCAGTAACCTTTTCAGAGAATGTTAAAAGTTTTGAAAGGCAAGATTTTCCCTTAATGCAACCATGTTG
>NW_013665988.1:138336-163392 GCF_000517525.1 Limulus polyphemus
CCAAAACGTTTCCTACAACTGATATAAGACTAATAGTCCTATAATTTCTGTGACATTTATCACCTCCCTTGAAAAAAGGAGTGACATTAGCTGACTTCAAATCCTTTAGCACCTGCCCACTGTTCAAGGACTTTCAAAACATACTAGCAAGTGGCTCACATATCCAATCCTTAACCTCCTTCAAGACCCTTGTGGAAATATTATCTAGACCCAGAGCCTTATCGTTCTTCAAACATCCCAATTTTTTCTTAACAAGCTCAGAATTAATGCAATCATCTTGATTAACACTGTTTCCATTTATCAACTGTTCAAGATGAGGAATACTGCTTAAATCTTCATTGGTAAAAACTGGAGAAAATGCAGAATTTAATAACCCAGTCTTCTCATAATCAGATACAAGCCTTTCTTTATCATCCCTCAAGGATCCTACCCCCATCTTATTGTCTACTTTTAATGTATTTAAAGAAATCCTTACTGTTAGTTTTACATTTTCTGCCAACCTTTTTTCATACATCTTTTTGATGTTCTAATTTCCTGTTTCACCAACTTTCTTGATATTTCTAAATCTCCCATCATACCAGTCAATTTAAACTTCTTAAATTTGTGATGCTTTTCTTTAATTTTATCTCTTATACTCTTTGTGAGCCAACATGGTTTTTTACTTGCACCCACCTTTTTCTTTCTATAAGGAATATGTTTATCATGAATATTTAAAAATTTTCCAGATTTTATCAGTGTCCCCAAATACCTCAACTACCCAATTCACAACAGATAATTCTCGTTGTGTCCCTTCAAAATTCCCTTTTTTATAAATTTGTAGCCAAAGTATCATTATTCCTATCTCCATATGCAGCAAAACATCAAACCTAATAGAGCAATGATTACTTGCACCCAGATGTTCCCCAATTTCCACCCTCTTAACAATTTCTATATTACAAGTTATCAATAAAACTAAAATAGCATTGTTTCTAGCAGGTTTCTTAACCAATTGGTGAAGAAAACCATCTTAAATAATTTCCAAAAACCTTTCTCCATTATGGTTTGACTCTAGAATTACCCAATCTATATGCCTGAAATTAAAATTACCCATTATTAAAACCACATCAACAGTCACTGAAATTCTTGTAAGATTGGTAGGCTGTTTATCAGTAATGGACTAATATATCAAAGGCTCATAAACAAAGCACATATGCATGGGCTCAATTACTGACTTGTATTAACTGGGATGAGAACAGTTATTTGTTTCAATAGAAAGTTCTATTTATACAAAACAACCATGACTGGAAGAAATGATTCAGACCACCCACTTGGAGCTCCACAGTATTTTCCCTAGGTAAAAAAGAAAAGGGTGAGGTGTTCCAAATATTGGACCACTGTGTGGTTGCTTTGATTTCAAAATATTCATAGAATGGATAACCTGAACAGTGATTTTACATTGTTATTCATTCTGAATTAAATCATACTTTCAATATGTTAAGCATATCAATCTATGATATGCATAGACTGGATAACCTGCTCAGAGATTTGTTATTTTTATACATTTTTATTAATTCGTATTATTTTCAATACATCTGGAATACCAGTATCACATATTAAACTACCCATAGACTTTAATCCTGCATCATATAAGCTGTAGTAAACCATATTATTCTTAATTTTGTATTACTCTAGAAGTCATTGAAGTGTATTTAGATTACATATTTTGTACTAGTCTGGTCTATCCCATCAAAAAAAATTGTTAACACCCCTGAGTTTACTTAAAAGTTTGCTTATTGGTATTCCACACACTAGTAAAGAATCAGAAAACAAAAATACTCATTTATCTTTCTATAGGTAAACAAATGGATTACACCTATGTTTAAGGTGGAAACTCAGAAGTAAATGTTCTATAAGTACTCTTCTATTTCTTTTTGCAAAAAATCTTGTGGCTTGTTGATTTTTACAATGAAATCAGTGTTTCTTCCTCAGATCAGAAAACACAGCAGACGTTACATTAGGTTATCACAAAAAATGTTCATTAAAAAGTGATTATGTCTAGCACTTATACATATAATCATGAACTTGCTGGATTTTTTAGAAAAATTCTTAGAATCATTAACAAGTAATGATAACACCACCAAAGACTGTTTTAAGATTTCTCAAGAAACACAATTTTACTTTGAATACTGAAGTTTACTGTGATTATTCTTTTTTTTTTAGTAATATTCTATTAGATGAGGCTACAAACTTATGCAGTGAACTTTAATATCAAAATTAAAATAATGAAATGAGAGTTCCAAACAAACTCCTGAGTTTTGCCACTAAAGAATCATTTTCAATTTGATATTGATTTATAAGACCAAGTACATGATGTTGCCATGGGATCCAAATTAGCCTCATAACATGTTCCTGTGTATACAAGAAAAGTGTTAGCTTGATGAATGTCTTTTATCGTTTAATCAATATATTTATTATTTACATATTATCTCTATAGATAATATGTAATTGTCTGAATTTTCTGAATTATCTTAACAGTAGACATCCTAATATTAAATTTGCAGATGAACATCAATAAAACCCAACATTAACATTTTTATTCATACTAAATATGGGAAATATGAATGTAAAAACATTTCATAAGGTCCATATTATAACTTTTTTGATAGAATTATATCAGTTTCTTTTATGAAAAATCTGGTTAAAATATTAGTTCATCAAGCATATTAGGAACTAGAAAATACCAAAAAGTTCTTATCAAAAATGGCTTTCCAATATATTTATAAATCATTATTCTATGATCATTTAAATACTATAAGCACCACTATATAGCCAAATTAGAATGTTGCTAAATAAGATAATTTCTTTAGTATTGCCAAATACAGGTAAACAGGCTGTTTTAATTACAAATAACATGCGTAAGTACGATTGATTGGCACTTGTGTGATGTTTAAAATCAAATAAGCAATTAATTACAACATTACACAATTAAAAGATGTGTATTAAAGTTAACATTTTCCACTTGAAAAAATATGACAATTTGAAATTCCCAAAAAGGCAAATAAGGAACAAGAACCGAGCATAAAGGAAAGTATTAATTGATAGACTTCAACTGAGGTTAAATGAACATAACAGTGTATTTCATTTATTACTAATTCTTTATTAGTTCCTGTACAAGTAATGTATCTGAATGTACCAAGAGCAACTATACTGCTCTTTACCAAAAACTAACTTGTGTCACATATATAGGGAAAATATAAAATTTGGATAACCAAACAAATATTATACAAAAATGTGTTTAAAAAACATTCAGTTAACTCAAAAAATATAATACTACTTTAAGCTAGTAATTTTATCACTATAGTTTATGAAAAAAAAAACACATTCTGTGCTAAGACAGACTTACAAAACATAGTGTTTACTGTTGTACATACTAACACTAGAAAAGGGAAGATAGGATTAAGAAAAAAATCAAACACTGTTACCATATTATCTGAAATAACTTAAAAACAAAATGCCATACTACCTTTATCTTGGCTTGTATAAAAGTTGATAGTGGGGGAGACATTTGGAAAAAGACTTGGGCGTAGGGGAGAGACAAAAGCTAAGCTATCTTGTCCTTCTCCCATTCCCTGTAGCTGGAGTGTAGAAAAAGAATCATTAAAACATTCTTCCATTTCCTGAGAATGGTGATGAGAGTCAGCTTGAACAAATTCTTCTGTTCCATGGTCCATCAAGTGTGAAGGTCTTCCTCCTTCTTCACAGAGATGCAGGGAGTTAAGATCTTCCTGTATTGCTGCTGATGATATGGACTGGAGAGAGATCTCTGTGGCCAAAGCTACTTGATCATTACCACATTGTGGTGGGTTTTTCTCTACAGTCATTTTAATTTCAAATTATCAAATTTTATATGCAATTAAAAAACATTACATCTTGATACTTTAAAAATATTAAAATCTAATTATTCCATTTCCTTTATGAAAATGACTAACAATTAATTTTAACTTACAAAAAGTTTTATAACACTTTCTTGATTAATAATTCATAATTTACCATGTGGTACAATGAAATTAATACCCCCCCCCCCAAAAAAAATTACTAATAAATTACAGTTAAGCTTCATGGAATGAATTCCTTATAGACATTTTTTGAGATGGATGGAACAGAGAATAAAGGTACAACCTGTTCTAGTCCCGCCACCAGCACTAGACCTTTTTAATGCTGTTACAAAATTACAAATTACCCGTGTTAAGTTCCAGACATTTATCACAATTTTTTTCACAACTTTTTCAGCTTTGTAACAGTCAAAATATGGAGGATTCCTAATATAATTACAAAATGTTTTAGACAGGTCTACAGTGTTGTTTAAACATGGTAAGCAACAAACCATTCATCACAGAATTCTATGTAACAAAGCATGTTTATATTCCACACATGTGGCACATGTAATTCAAAATACAGCTGTGAAATTATATAATGTAACTCTTTACCTTTGGTGACCTTCTTCAATAAAATTTTTTAATGTGTGATTAGAGCTGGGAGGTTAATTCAATTACATCAATTAGCATCACATAAAATAATCAATTAAACCCATGGATATGGATGGGTCAAAGCACGTCACAACCATTTTTACAGTTACATTTAAAATTTAATTAAACTACTTTACTATAAATGTATGTTAATAAACTTGGCATTATAGCTTATAATTCAAATTTTCATGTTATCCAAGCTATAATTTCTTACTTTCAAAAGGAAATATTTAAATAAATTATCAACCTGCACCTCTTTCAGTCACATGACACAGTGGCACCGTGACTTCTTATTCATAAATGTTCCCTTCCCTAACAAGTTCTTCATATTGTTAAACGAATTAAAAACACATACAACAGATATTGATAAGCCAAGTCCTAAAAATTTAACCTCTTTGTGCTTTATCGAGATAACACTTTTTTTTTTCACATCACACTGACATGCCCTTCCCATATCCCATCTTTAAATAAATGTCTATAATTCTCTCTGACATTGCTATTGGAGATGTTTACAACCAGTGGAAATATCACTCTAAACCAGATATATGAGAAAATATTATGTTTTAGTGGTCAAAGCTGGTAGTTTGCTGGGAGAGCTTGAAGTGTTTAGACTAAAGACATTATTCTGTCTTTAACCTAGTTAAAGGTTATTTAGAAAGCTAGGTAAGTTATACTAGTTTTGAAATATTCCAATCTAGTCTAGTGCCTGATATATTTTGTGTGTTCTAAAATGTATACTTGAAAGTTAAATGAATTATTTTTAGACAGCTGACATAGTGAGAAAAAATTGGCTTACTACATCAAGCATCTGAGTGCAAAAGGCCCCAAGGATAAAGTAAACACTAAATTTCTTGGTTTATGGTATAAAATGTTTTTTTATTGTTATATATCTTTTAATAAAAGTAATGTAAAAGTTAGAAATTTATTAGGTTAGGTAAAAAAAAACCTAAAGGAAAAAAAAATTAAATGCTTCTTGAGCAACACACAAAAGTTGCCATCACATGATGTTACTGGATAGTTTGTTTACCCTAAACTCTAGCTGTGAGATTTATTGTTGTGTTATGTTAGTTAGATATGTTTCAAAGATTAAATGAAAGCTGATGTTACATTGTTACAAGCCTTAGGCTGTTTAAGATGAATAATTATAATTTTCTGTTACAATCTACAGTCATTCTAGAAAACAAAAACACGTTTTTGATTTTATTACATACAAGCAGAACATGTCAAATTGAATAAGATATCTACAGTTTTAGTATTTCAGTCAAATCACATTCCTATCTAATTAAACAAAATCGAATATCTGACCACTAAAATTTTAAAACTAAAAACCATCTCTGGCAATGTTGATACTGTAAATACTCACCCCACCTTCAAAGGTTTTAATTAATCATCCTTTTTTAAGTAAAAATAAAAACGTGTTCCAACATGCATATTGCACAGGCATGATCTTTAAAATATAAAAACTTAACATTTTTATGAGCATAAAACGACATAAGCAATACTCTGAAAATTGGCTTTTAAAAAATCATTTCGACAAAACAGGATTACATGAAAATTATGATTTAAACATTTTGTAGTGGAAAAAGAGTTTTTGTTATAAGCGTACAACACATACACGCAGAAATTAACATGCATCTGTAATAGTTGATTTTAGTAGGCCTTACACCCATATATATATATATATATAATTGTTTTTTGCACATTTCTTTATATTCAGACACAATGAACAGACTGACATTCGTTTTCAAAAATTATATTATTATGATAAAATATATAGAGTTGTGGCATTCCAAGCTATGGCCTAAAACTAAGGACTACCAAATTCATATTGGAAAAGTAGTTTACAGAACTTCATTGTAAATAACATTTTAAATATTTGCATCATCAGGCACATTTTATGTGATCAAAGGATCTTACCCTGCATAGATCTACACAGATCTGACCATGAAAAAAATTGCCTCAGCTAAGTGAAATCCTGATGGACAGACATCCATTTTCCCAACTTATACTACTGTTATATTTTTCAACTTTTGCTACAGATGATTTCACTACAGTTAGTGTTAGGGTAGTGAAAATAAGAGATAAAGTTTTACCAAAACAAAAAAATTGAGTCATTTAGACCTATTCATGAAATATATTATTCTAGTCCACTTTATAATTTAGATCATTAACCTTGAAACAAAATCGTAAATGATAAAAAAAAAGGTTAGATATAGTGGTATTTTCACTACAGCTCAAAATGCAATCAGCTATCAAAAACATGCAGTACCATGACTGGTATACTTAACATAAGTTTGTTGAGATCTAGAAAATAACTACAGTAAGACCATGCTTAGCACCAGTAAAGTTTGGTTTTATGAGGTTAAGAAACTGAGCCCTTTATCAGATCACACTTTTGTTTTTGGTTCTAACTTGAATACTAGAAACCATGATACTCCTCTGTAGCCCACCCAGTCCACCAAATTTGGTCTCATCAGATTGTATACTAAGTATTATTTTCCACTTCAGCTAAAGAGATTAAACACTATACAAAAACTGAAAGTTGCAAAAGTTTCGAGTAGTAATATTAAATGGAAAAATAGCAATAAAATAGAAATACACACTTTATGAATTTCAAGTTTCTTATTAGAAATAATAACCAAGTGTAATTTACTGTCATGTTTCAAACTTCAAAATTCTTGAAATTGGTTATGTAATTTTCATGCATGTACCTATAACTATAAACTGGAAATACTTTTAATTATGTCAAATTACTCGTACATTTTTCAAGAAATGTTCATAAAGTATTCCATTTAATTACCCATCTACACTACATAAGTAATGAGTAAAATAAAAATAAACAAATATTTGACTTTGTGTAATAATGGATAAAATTATAAAAGTATGGTGTCCATTTTGAATTAAAAACACATTCCATATCTCTAACAATGATGAGAAATTTAAATTTGAAACAAGGACAAGTATATTTTCCAAAAATAAAGTCAACAAATATAACTTTTTTCTTCATTCTAATAAGAAAATCCTTTTAATGGACAAAGCACATCCACCTCTCATTACAATTAGGATGTGCATCTTTATATATATCTTCACAGAAGTGTATAATTACTTAAGTTTAGATTTCAGCTAATCAAACTAATTTCAAGATAACTTGTGTCAATCAAATGTTATAAGAAAGAAGTGAAAGTTTCCAATCTAAGTTTATATCATCCAATCTAAAGTGGCGTAACAACCATGCTTCTTCGGCAATTCATGCACCTGCCTATTTCTGACTGAGAAATATTAATATTTATGATTTTGAGGTTTTAACTTTAGGAACTTTATAACCCACCTTGTCTCAAATCCAAATCCATACAATCCTCAGAATTTACATCCACATATAGTGACAAACTGCAACAAAAAAGAAAAGGGAATCACGAATTAAATGCTTTATTCATTGAAAAAGAACATTATAATCGCAACTCATTCACTTCACCAGCAAATGCCATTTATGTTACACAATACAATACTGTGACAGCTACAATGTTACCAGCGAAGAGAAATGATGCATGTTTAAAAAGATTAGATTTTTAATAAGAAAAACCAAGAGATGCTAACACATATACACTGACTGGAAGTTGTGATAACATTTTTACATGTACTGTTTGAAAACTTAATGAGTTACAAATATTAACCTGTTTGGTCCAGCTGATAAAGTTCTCTCCAGCGATTCAGCACTGTCGTCACAAGATTCTGGACTTGACATAGCTGATGTGATTTTGGCTTCACCGAGGTCTATGCTTGTAACTCCCATTGAAGAACAAGAACAAACAAATGTGAAAGGCTCATTTTCAATCAGATGAGGATTGCAATTCTTACAGTAAGGCTCCTGGGCTTGGATAGTGTGAGAGCTTGTAAGCTGATTAGATTTAGCTAGTAAAGTGTTTGAACTATGTTCACTAACATCTTGTTGAGTATAACAGTAAGAAAGGCAAAACATGTTTTTATTCTCGGAACAGCAATTATACTCCCCAGTACAGATATGCGTATATACAGGTGATTCTGAAGTATCAGTTTCTTTCCTAACTTGTTTCATTATTACTATGAATTTGGCATAGTTTCATTTCTCTTATACTCTTAAAATTGAAAGAATTCTACAGACCAATACGATATAGAGCAGTTTTAGGTATCTCAACTCCTTCACATGAATTTCAAATAATCTTTAATTCATAATACACCGTATTTCAAAATACCTATGGTATAAGTCATGCAACAGAGTATAGGCACATAAGTGGTGTTATGTTTCACCAGAAGCTAAAAGCTTTCCAAGAAAGATGTGGAAATTTTAAAAATCTGTTTATCCTAAAAACTTCACTATCATGACCTCCATCCATCAAAGCAAATTAAAACCTTGTTCAATCTAGCATATGGCTTCCAAGAAAATGAAATCATTATATTCTCTTGAAACCAACCACTACTACAATAACACTATTTAATGTTCAGTGTTGTGCAAGTTTGTGTATCAACAATATTCATTCTCTGTCATCTTGAAGTTTTAATCCAAATTTCTGAAAAGATAAAAAAATAAGAATCATTTTTACAACACAACTCTTCTTGACATAATTATCTAAATTCAGCGAAAATATTTAAACATTGTGATCATATTAATTATTTATCAAGTATTGCTTTGCTATAAAAAAACTCCTTGGAACAAATATTTCAAAATATTAAACAAAATACAAGTATAATACTTTCTTTGGAATTTAGAAGATACATATCTTAAAAGTTGTAATCATTGACTTACAGATCTCAGGCTTCATTACAGATTGAAGTTTTAACATACATATATATTGAACATTTGTTCAAAAGTTACAGCGATACAGTGAATTAACTCAGAAAGTAATATATAACAATAATTAGTTCAAACACCAAAAAAGGGGCATATGAAGAACCTGCATACATCAAAATTAAAATGCTTTCACCATCTTGTTAAAAGACTGGCAGAGAAAACAAACTTTAGCCATTACCATAACCTTTAGGTCAAGCTAGAAAGTAATCTGCTCATGAAGAATTCAGACACTACAAATATAGATGCGGAATGTAATATCACTGGAAGAGATAGGCCTTGGAATCATGATGTCTCATGCAGTGCATGCAAGAGGATCATCATAATAACACAAGGTGAGAAACTTAGAATACAGTAATGTAAGGATTCTATTGTTGAGCAGGATCTTTTGGATTATTTCTTAAAAAGTATAATGGAAATTGTAGTCAACTTAATGATAAAAAAACATTTCTTAGTCCCATGTTTAATATACAAGTAAATCTGAAGTTCATCAAAAGGATTAACTTCACAAATAAACTACGTCTAACAGAAACTCCACTTGCTTATTTTGTGTATCTATTTCTTCACCACAACAAAAACTTAATATTTACAGCACTGAAATAACTGACTAATTGTCACAGACAAACCAACTAAATCATGCACCTATTATCCAATAAATGATTAGCAAATTTGCTCACTCATTGGAAATATGGCTCATTGTTTCCTAAACTATGGAGAAAACTTCAGACATTAAGCCCACACCCAGTTAACACTTATATATAAATACATATGTGTAGGTGATGAAAACTTCTAGAAATTTTGCAGGAATAAAACCAAGCCTAAAACTAAACTCTAAGTACAGATAGGATATCTGATATAACATGAGACCAAACAGACTCCAATCCAAAGTCAAGATCAATTATTCTTAATTCAATCATATCCAACAGTTCCTTTAACACCGTGTCCAGCAGTTGCCACACCCACTTTGCTAAAATATGGTACAAGATTACACATAACATAATGTTTAGAGACAACAAGGGACCAGATGTCCCATCACAGCTATCCCATCCTCTAAACTAAAACTATTAAATAAATAAATTTTAAAAAAATCTTAAAGCCAGCCTTTACCATTCATATAGCTTTCTCAAGCTTTCTCTAAAACTCATTTAAATTTACTGCCTCCATAACCTCTGAAAGGCAACCCATTCCAGAAGCCAATCACCCTGTTATAAAAATAAAACTGTCTTAGCCAAAGATGACTCCTACCCTGCCAAAATTTATACGTGTCCCCTAGTCCTACTATTCTCACTGTTGAGTATGAAAAAGGATGATGCAACAACACAATCAATTCCTTTTACAATCTTAAACACCTCAATCAGATCCCCTCCTACTCTTCTTCTTTTAAGGGAAAACAATATCAGAGATCTTAATTTCTCCTCATATGTCAACCCCTCCATCTCAGGCACCATTCTTGTACCCTCTTCTGAACCCTTTACAGCAATTAAATGTTCTTCTTAAAGTAAGAAGCCCAAGATTGAACACAATACTTCAAATTTGGCCTAACCAATGACTTATACAATGAAATTATAACCCTTTTAGACTTGTATTCAATATTTCTGTAGATAAAACCTAAAATCCTATTTACCCTACCACTAGCAACAGCACACTGCTTGGATGGTTTAAACCTATCTCTACAGGTATTACTATGGTCACGGGTCAAAGGCCATGTCACTGCATTTGTAGACTCGCATTCAAAATTTTATTGAACTACTATTTTATGAATGTATATCAATACGTTTGGCATCAAATTGTAGATTATAATTTAAATTTTAGTATGATCCATCAGTTAATTTTTTAATTTAAAGGTAAATGTTAAAAAAGAAATCCTAAATATTGATTTTTGTGTGTCACGTGGTATGTTGAATGTAGCAATGGTTCAAATTAGATGTTTGTGATGTCCAAGTACAAAGTTGATAGTTTCTTACAAATTAGGAACTCAAATTACTGATATTGACAAGCTAGAATATCAAATAAGAACCTCCTATACTTTATGTTTGTTGAGATATCACTATATATACTGAACAAACACAGTGGCCCCACCCACCTGTTTTTATTTTTGGAAAGACATAATTACGTACTTCTGTAATTATTTTCTTTAATCTTTACTGTTCTATGTTTAAGAAAAATAACTGAACATATTTTAAATAGTAATAATGTATATAAATATATAATGTATTAAAACTGCAAGATGACTATTTTACAAAGTTGTTTGTTATGAATTTTGTGCAAATCTACACAAGGATAATCTACACTAGCCATCCCTAACTTAGCAGTATAAGACTAGAGGGAATGCAGCTAGTCATCACCACCCACCGCCAACTCTTGGGCTACTCTTTTACCAACGAATAGTGGGATTGACCGTCACATTATAACGCCCCCACGGCTGAAAGGGCGAGCATGTTTGGTGTGACGGGGATTCGAACCCGCGACCCACAGATTGCGAGTCGAGCACACTAACCACTTGGCCATTTTACTAAATACTAGTCCACTAAAACACAGCCAAGGCAGGTCACTTTGTAATAGCCAATAAATGTATAATGTTGTGAAATATAAGCTATTTAGACTAAACATTTATGTTTTCGTGTTATAATTTTAGTCAATCTAGGACAAAAAAAAATGCATAATTTATATTTATTTCCTAATTTTTTTTTAGGTTATGAAATAGATCAAATTGAACCAACCCGTACAGAGATACATACAGTAGTGAAAATAACAAATAAAATATAATTTGTTTTTTAAACAAATTTGATAATTATCTAGAGGTTATAAAGATTTCACATGTGAAATTTGAAAATGTTCTAATGCATATAAGTATTTTTAATTTTAAAATCAAAATTACTTTGCATGTTGGATAGTCAACATACGGAAAGAAAAAATTTATGAGAATATCTTTAATTAAAAAATCTTATTACTTAACTTAAAAACCTGATATTTTGTGTACAAAAGCCTTGTAATGTTTACCAATACCTGCATAACTTTGTAGAGATATGCATACATTATAAAAAATCATAGCATAATTAGTCTCATGGATACTTTCATGGAATCAACCCAGCCCATAAAGGAAGGGTTAAGAGACTGATCAACTATTATACCACAATTCCTTTCGTCCATGAAACTGATAAGGTTATTCCCATCCAGATTATATTTATAATTTAAATTATGATAATGCACATTCATTATCTTGCATTTATTATAACTAAAACTTATACATCTTCTATGTATCTGCCCAACTTGCTAAATGATCTAAATCATTTTGTAAAGCTGCAGCATCCTCTTTACAGATAGCAACGCCAAAGACCTTAACTGTCTCAGAGCTGCTGATATATCAGCTTGTAGGTCTTGTTCCATTTCACAATCAATCCCATATTTTGAATGCCTTTTATATTCAATATAAAATTAGAACTACTTCCGTTAATGAAATATCTTATATCTGTGTGCTAATTTGATAGAAGAAAAAGAAAAATGTGTTTTCAGAGAATTATGTGAGCATTTTGACCACTATTTCGAAACAAAGAAAATGACCATGCCCACTACTTCTGGTAGGCCCAGTTGCTTTACTTCTGAGCAAGCTAGGAAGTTAATTGAGGAACTTCTGAGCCAGGAAAATGTACTTTTTCATAGTGATCTTGATGATGATGATTTTGAAAGTGAGAAGTTTGACTTGGATAAATCTAGTGAAAATGAGAGAGAGGAGAGTCCTGTGGTAGGCCCTTTACGTGTAAATAGAGATAAAGGCAAGGAAAAAACCAGGGTGCTATTATGAGAAAAAGAAAAGCAGGGTCTGGATTTAGACCTAAGAAGATGAAAAAGGCAGTTATAGGAGCAGGAGGAGATTGTGAGAATGGTGAAGATGAAGTTGCGTGGAGAGTAATTGAAGGAGAAACTGATGTGAACTTTTCATTCTGTGAGCCACAACAAAAGATGAAGCTGGATTTGGATGAAAGCCACTCGGCACTGGATTTACTCAAAGTTTTTCTTGACAAAGAAACTGTGGCCATTTTTGCTCCATCCAAAGCCTGTATTGCTCTGGGGATAAACAAATTTAAGGAAGTTATCGCCTATTCCTTCATCTATGTAATTGATATAAATCAAAGAGAGCAAAGGTCCTAAGACTGAGCCCTGAGGTACCCCACTTGTGACATTAATCCAGTTTGACTGAACTCCATTTATAAAAACCCTTTGCTTTCTTCCATCCAACCACTCTTCTTTCCAATTAGCTAACTTATCCCCCACAAGTATAGATATAATTTTCTATAAGCCTTTTATGTGGCACCTTGTCAAATGCTTTCTGAAATCTAGAGACACCAAATATACACCCTTAACCTCATCTACATCAGCAGTAACCTTTTCAAAAAATTTCCAAAGATTTGTAAGGCAAGATTTTCCCTTAGTGAAACCATGTTGACTATCCAATGAAATTCTAATCTTTGTTAGATGACTTTGCAGTGTCTTTTATCAAAATTTCTTAAAACTTATAGGCACATCATTTCTTATAAATACGATTTCCTAATGTAATTTTCCAAGATATTAAAGATCATAATGCAAAAAAAACTAAATTTATTAAAAGTAATAGGCTTTATGTTTCTTAAACTACCTACATTTGTCAAAGTATTTATAAATTTTCGAAAATATTCGTCCACTAGTTTTATTGTTGGAATGAAATATAGCAAGACTTGCATTGCCTACTAAGAAAGTTAGTAGCCGGTAGTCATCGGGTTAACCTAAGCCTTGCATTTAGCCCAAGTGACCTACTAATAATTTAATTTCCACAAATAATTCTTGGCAGTATTCCTGACAAAATTAAGTTATGGCCTTTTTCTTTAAATGCATGTACTTACTAATTAGCTCCTCTGACCTACCTTTCCCTACATCATTAGTCCCTACATGCACTAGAAAAACTGCATCATTGCTAGCCCCCTTCAATATATCTCTTGCTCTGCAAGTTATATCTTCCACCTGTGCTCCTGGATAGCATAATCTAAGTTTTTCTCCCTATTTACCCAAAAAAGACTATCCTATCCACATGACTTATCAAGAAATCACCTATAACTATAACCTCCTTAAGTTTATCATTCACATTCTTCTCTGGCCCTTTTGTTTTTCTTCCCTACAATAGTCCCTCATCTACACAAGCCAAGGGCTGAAATCTGTTGCTCAATACAATAGGCTCATTATAATTAAATTCACTACTTTTAACCTTAATAATACTATTTCTAACTTCCTGAAAGTCATTGTTAGCAGATCTATTCCTTGCACATAAAAATTTAAGTTCCTCTTGAAATTCTTCTGCCATTTCCCACATTTTACTCTTCTCATTATCTATTGTCTCTACTTTAATCAGGATAGCCTCCAACTTCTCCTCCAACCTACAAACTCTACATACAAATTGCACATCTTCACTACTAGTTTCCTTGAAAGTACATTCCAGTCCAGAGTTCCTAAATCAAACCCACTATTGCACTCATCACACCTAACAAACTATGAACGCTTAACTCCTACACTAGTCTTAACCATTGTATTTGCAGCTCGAAAATAAATACTCAATATTTGTTTCTGTAATAATTTATTTGTTGTTGTTAGTGTTTAAAAGTACAGATACTAAAATAATACTATTAATTAGAAGGAATGTACATAATGAACTATTTGAATTTCTATTTGGGAACTAAATAACTTTTGTGTCATTCACTGTATCTATTGCTCTGTGTGATTTCAATAAATGTTTTGCACTTTGCATATTTACTTTGTATGGTTTTTGTGATTTCTCATATAAATTTGATTGACTTAATGAGATGTTTAATATGCCATAAACTGTATATTCCTGACAGTTAAATGGATACTATTCATAAAACCTCTACCAGTTAAATGCTATTTGCTCATGAATAACAACTTCAGAAAGCATGTTTTGCTTATCACCCCAATAATCTTTTTAAAGTAACTTTTCTCTTTATACATTAAAATTCTTTTTTCTTACATTTAGGTTTCATTTGAAGCAATTACTTTTCTAAGTCTGATAGAATGTATACTCACTTCTGTATATGCCAAGGAAAATAGAAATTGAGATCTACAATAAAGTGAGAATGTAAAAAATGGAGCCCTAAAGACCCACTAGTAATTAAGCATAAAGATATTTTTCCAATATTTAAGAAGCTTTGTATAAGCTTGTTTAGTTAGTAACAATTTAATATTCCCTTATGTTTTTAGAGGGGGGTAAACAATGCTTAAACTTATCCAAGACACTGTACTGGTGGGTCCACCATATTCTCCGCATTAACATGGATAAGTAGCTCCATAATTAAAATTTTAAATAGTGTAAGCACAATTAATAAATACAACCAAATGAAGGACTATTTGTGTTAATTGTCACAGAAGACATGGCAATGCCAAATTCATCCCATTGGTGGATTGTGTTGACCCTATCTATACCAGGTACATGACAGACACTGATAAATGTAGATTGAGAGTCTTGACTTTGAGCTATGGAATATACCTGATGAATATTTACTATTTCTAGGATTTAACTGTAAGCATTTCAGTGTATTCTGAAGAATATAAAATAATTTCTATTCAGTGAAGTTTCCTGTGCAAGGAATTACTTTAAAAGATTAGAGTTGATAAAACTTCCACAATGACTTAACACTCCACCTAAAACTTAAATGCTTGTTAAAATAGGGCAAAAATGAATGTGATAATTGGATACATTAAACTTTTCCATCAGATGCTTATTAGGGTTTTAAAAATGGATTAAGTTTGGAGTGTAGATTAACAAGTTTACAAAAATCAAATTTTATGTAAAAACAAAACTTTATACTCTCAATTTTCCACCAAGAAAACCTGTTAACTTCTAAAAGGAGGTTAAATTTCATGGAGCTATAGAATAATATGTGCCTAGCTTAAAGAAGCAAAAACTAAAAGTTAAAATTTTTACAAGAAAACATAACATATTTTACACATGTATTAAATACTGGATTATTTATCATGATAAAATTTTCCACTAACTAATACTTTTGGAATATAAACATTAGGCTTTAACCTTAAGTTAAATAAAATGTATCTGAAATTAAAACACATCCAATTAACAAAGAAAATGGAACAATAAAAACCCACAAAAAAACTTTCAATTTCTGTGAACATCAAACTTATAAAAGTGATTAATGCCATTACTGTCAAATAAGTGTAATCTATTTAGAAAGTCTCACTCACAAAGACGGTAAACTACAACTAACAAACAGTAACGTCGTTAACCTAATTACAACTGAGAGTGAGACATGGGTGCAAATTTGCCACCAAAAAACTGCAAAATCTAATCGATCCATTGTGTTGGCTTCAAATTCAGGAAAGTTCCAGCAGTTGCATTTAAGTTACTGCACAACAAACATTATATTTGATGTATCACATAATTAACGATGAATATCTTATACTTTAAATGACAGATTCAAATAAAACTAATATTACAATTCCTCTTACCACCTGGCTTCACGTCCTCATTTTTCTCATGCGGTGTCGCCATCAAACAAACTCTTTCTGCCACCTGTACCTCTTGTTCAATTGATATGAAAAATGTAATAATTTAATTTTAAAATAATTATTTGTGACGAATTTTATTGTTCTTAGTTGGAAATAAAATGTTTGTGTGCACATACTATAAAGATACTTTAGATGATTTGTTGTAATTCAAAAACTTTTATTTATTGTACACACACACACATATACATATTGCCTAGTAAAAAAAAATAATTAGTTTATAAAACAAATACCGAATTCAACCGAAAACAGCATTTAAAATAAACCTAGTTGGCTCAATGAAACAATATAGCTTCACATACCTTTAAAAGTGGAAGTGATTTAGGTTATTTAGTGCTGATTTCAGGAAATAAAACAGAGGATGAAATTAACATGAAAATCAAAACAAAAACAACAAAAAAACCCGCAAACTCAAATAAAGGAATAAAACGAAAGTCGTTATTTACAAAACTCACACCGTAGACTACTTTAGTCTTTTATGATATGTGAATATACCATACATTTCTATATTCTTGTAATATTATACTGTTACGAGAGAGGGGTCACGTGACGCTAGTAACACGTCATATTCTCGAAGGTTCGTGAATGCTCGAGCGTTTACTAGATTTCGGTATTCTCTTGTACATAAGGCGCCAAGAACTGACGGCAACAATGTAATTGAACTGCGGACAAAGAGAGACGTATTGTTGGAGCGAGCACGTGAGATGTTAGTTGTGAATTATAGCGTTTGTTATAGCGCGACTGTGGAAATTAAGTGTATTGCACAGTTGTATTCAGAAAGAATAAACCAGTTTTATTTAAGAAAGGACTTGTATCGCTAAAGTTTCTTCGGAAAGAATTTTTACGGAAAATTAACTAACGACCAGAGACGTAACAATACTATTTATTCTGAATTTATCCTTTGTTCCATTTTTACACACGTTTCATATAACTCGTAGTCAAGAAAATTGTTAAGTTTATTTCGTCCTAGCTGTCTTTGTTACTTTGTTATTCTCGAATGAACAATGCTTGTTCTACTTGGTAAAATTTTGCTGCAATACTGCATAATGAGCAAGGATGTCCTTCAGTGGTAGTTCAGATGGTATCCAGAATTAAATAATTATGGCTTCTCTTATGTTGAAATGAGAATAATCAATAATGTAAGTAGCACTGGTCACTCTGACTAAATACAATATTTCTTGCAAACTAAGGAACATTGGATTTAAACAATCTAGAACAGGATCTTGAAGAGTAAGCAGTTTTAGAAAATTCAACAAAAATGACAGTATGGCATACCGTAAAGCAAGCACACAGACTTTGTTTGTGTTTATTGTTTTAATAATGATTGTGCATTTCATATTTCACTTTGTGCCCAGTCATATTATTTGGTTTAACATCACTATCCAGTTTTTCAAAGATTGATGTTACTTTGCAATATTGACCAAATCTCCTGTTATTAAGTGGACATATCCTATTGCTTGAAGGTTAACTAAGGTTTGCCTGAATATACCACAGAGTGGATAATAAGGAGATAAGTTTGGTACTGTAACCACAGGATATCATATTGCCGAGTTTGCTATATCTGTTGAAATGTGTATTACCCTTTACTCCTACTCTTGCATGATATAAATTTAAAAAGGCTTTATAGTTAGCGAAATTGACATTTTCCACATCTAAAAGGATTTACAACCAAGAAGAAGAGTCATACATTGTGAGGAGATGACTGTCTGAAAGAGTTGTCAGGTGTAGAGGTCCTTTCCTACATGCAAGACTTATGACAGTGATGCAAATGTTCATAATTTCTATTTTGCTACAACTGATAATGCAGGAAGCCACCAATATCTGGTGCACTCAGAACATCTGCCCATGCCTTTCACCTGAAGATCAACCCCAATGCAAGGGAAACTCAGATGACTGAGGATTATTGCCATCTGGTAAGTCTGAGACAGGGTGGGGAACTCTGTATAGGACCCCCTGAATTATGCAAACCAGAGTAATCAAACTGCAACTCTGGTCAAAGATGTCAGAGAACACTGAAAAGAGACAGAGGTGCTGGTGGTGGATGATGTCTGCCAACTAGAGTTATCCCAGTAGCAGCTTAAATGGTAGGATTTGAGGTTGTCACAAGGGAGGAACAAGCCTGTAGAAGTATTGTAGTAACTTCACTTCAGACAGACCATCCTATCTGTGCATTCACATTATGCCAGGTTCGAATCCAGCTGAGTGTCATCCAATCACCAAAACACCCAATAACCATTGACTAAACTAATCTAAGATTGCGAGACACCACACTTGGATTTTGACTAACTTGAATGTACGGTATCATTGTGTAATTGAACAAATTAACGTCTTAATTTTCTTTTAATTTTAAATTTCACTAGGATTCTTGGCTTGTTTTCATCTTGTACAGACATACTTTTGACCTGCTCCAACAGTTAAAAGAATCATAATAAATAATATTGAAGCTGTCCAGTAATAATGAAAGTAGGATATTCAGGTAAAACTAAGATAACCTTTGAGAAATTGGATAGACCCACTTAATAACAGCTTGCTGTACCCATTCACTGGATGCAGGTATGGTTGTGTCTCAGTGTTACAAATCATATATACTCAATAATCCCCAACTCATAGTAACTTGTGCAAATCTCTGTGATACCCCTTGAAATGAGTATTACCTCGCTCCAAAAAAGGCATAGCACAGAAACAGGGTGAACCAAACATAAGTTTTACATAACAATTACGTGGAACGTTTGTCTGAACCCGACAATCAACACAAGATTATGACCAGTACACATCCTGTTTATAAAGTCTACACTAAAATTTAAAAACACTTATCTGAAACTATATATTTATGGAACCTTTATATCTGTTAAATCAGACTAAGATCTTACTGTGCTCTCCCATATCCTTAGATTACCTACAACAACAATTAATCTCATTTTCTATATTCAAGGAAGGTAAACTTCAAACCCATATTAACTTGTAAAAGACTCCGTATTACCTCTTGAAATATGTATAATCCCACTGCATGAAATACATTTGCTCAAACAGTCCATGTACATCTCAGTCCAAGAAACCATGTGAGTGTTATATGGTATGTTAAAGCATTAGGATAGCATATGTTACTATGCACCAAGTCATCCGACTTTGAACTTAGCTCAAGAATATTACGTTTCAGGATACACGCATCTCAGGGTTTATAGGAAAATATGAAAGCCGCCTTCAAATGCACACAAACTCTCAGACTTATGGTGGCAGAGAAGCTGGTAGCAGGTTATTAACAGAATAATCATTTAATAAGTATAGGAGTGATTTGAAACAGGACACGCACTGGTCGAATCTTGGAGCAATTCATTGATAACTGTGTCTCTGTTAAGTTGCTTTTCAAGTGCTTTAACTTAATTAACACCAACAGAGATGTTTTGATTCAGTATCAGAAATTGCTCCACCTGTCCCTGAGTTCTTCCTTCTAAGCAACAATTAGTTTGAAAAGCTTGAGGAAACGGTCCAAATTCTCGTTTGCTATCCACAAACACTGGCAGATTTATATAATAATGCTGTAACATGTCATATAACACTCGCACAGTATCCTGGTACAACATTCATACATGGATATTATATTTTAATTTGCTTGATAGCATGACATATTGTCGCCTTACTAAGTTCTCTCAAACTGCTTACTTTCAAGATCCTGTTGTTTAAATCCAATGTTCCTTAGTTTGCAAGAAACACCATATTTAGCCAGACCCTAAAGTTTGACTAGGACCTGAAGAAGACAGACCAATGTTTTGTCGAAACATGTAGTATGTTCCCAAAAATAAAAACCCTTTTTAAACTTATAAATCATTGTTTGTAAATTTACTATTACCCTGAGAGAAATTGCAAAATATATTTAAATCGCTCTTTTTTTTTCCATATGGTCGAATCTATGAAGCAACTCATTGACAGCTGTGTCCCAGAAGTATTGTATTTAGCCAGAGTGACTAGCGCTACCTGATAATTCTCATTCCAATATAGGTGAGGCCATAACCACTATATATTACTTGACTATTGAAGGACATTGCTGTTGACATCTTTGCACAACATGCAATAATGTAGCAATAAATACCTCAAGCAGAACAGGTACTGATCTTTGCTTGGAAGACCACATGGACATCGAAAAAAGAAAAGGAGGCACAACACCCCCTATAAATGTTGTAGTCACGACAAAGCAATTGTCCAAACTATTATATGAGAGGCAAGTATACTGTGTAATGCAATGCACTGCATCACACGTTACCAATTGAAGGCTCGGAAAGCAATGTATATACATAAGTAATTGCAGTTAGTCTAAGCAAACCATGGAGACATTGAGAGACTGAAGACTCTACTGTGGGTGTAATTCTTCCATGTTAGCTCAAGTTTTATGTTTACAAGAGCATGTTGATATGCAAGGTAGTGGCAGAACGAAACCTTTTATTCGTGGCATGCAAATTGTGGTTGAATGGTAGTTCAAATAATACAGAGAATGCTTTTGTAAGCCGAAAAAATCTGTTGGGTCTCACTACACACATATCACAGTATATTACCAGACTGTAATATCGGAAGACAACTTACAGAAGTAGTCTGCAGGGTTATTATGATAAGTACCTGCCACTTTTATTAATATGTCACGTTAAGAGTCCGAGCAACTCTTGAGCGTATCTCTTATTTAAAGTTGCATTTGTTCTTGTACTCGCTTTGAGCAATCCCAATTTAGTGCTGCTGTAGTGCTTGTTCAAATCAAGTGTAAATGGATTTAAAATGTAACATTTGGCTCGACTAATTAGGGCTTAAAATTTTAAATTTTCATTGGTGGAATCCAGCTAAAATCATGAATTTCAGAAAGAGTATTTGCACACATTAATTTATACGAAATACCACACGAATATATATTTAGTAAGATACATGCAGATATTTTTTCTCAGTTTCCCAATAAGCTGGATGTCAAAAGGTTGTAAATATATACTAATTATCTTGCTTAGGTAAGGGTTATATACTAAATCTGTTATTCCATAGAAACTTGCACAGGTTTGACTCTGTATCTGTGATCACTCTTTTGGACGGGGCAGCAAGTCTATATAAAGAAATGACAGATTCTTGTACAAGTTGAAGGTTTTAGCCCTTGAATATCTAGCTTCGAGTAGTAATTGACATAAGCAATTTCTGTATCATAGGATTCTGTACTAGGACCAATTTGTTTGACTTGAAAGTATGGCATAACATTATTATTCAACTCACTGTCATGTGTCAATGTATTTAGAAACCCGATTCTATCCTAGCAGCCAGTAAAGTTGCTATGAGAAATAAGAAGATAACAAATATGTGCATATAATTATTGTGATTAAAGATATGCTTAGTTATTAACATTTCTTTTTCTGTTCTTTTAATTTGTTCTCTACATTTTTAGAACCTGCTGTACTGCAGAAACTTTAAACTACAATTCAATGTACCTGAATATCACATCAGGACCAACTGTATTGATCGTTTTCAGTCACACAAAGAATATTTTAAAGTTTTATTATAGATTTTACATTAGTTTTGTTTGTTTTTTGAATTTCGCGCAAAGAAACACGAGGGTTATCTGCGCTAGCCGTCCCTAATTTAGCAGTGAAAGACTAGAGACAGATAATCATCACCACCCACCACCAACTCTTGGGCTACTCTTTTACCAAAGAATAGTGGGATTGACCACCACACTATAGCGCCCCTATGACTGAAAGGGCGAGCATGTTTGGTGGGACGGGGATTCGAACCCGCGACCCGCAGATTGCGAGCCAAGCTCCCTAACCACATGGCCATGACGGGCCGTTTTTTAAGTTGTAACAAGTCATGTTATATACACTTCCAAGTGGTTCCTTCTTCTCAGGTTCACATATACCGCTGATACTATTTGATGCTATTTTGATGACCAGTATTAAACAAGTTGTTATATACTTGCACTTCAGCTTATTAATATCTTCATCTGTCCACTTTTCATTCAGGATAAATATAAGTAAAACCAGTTTTAGAGCAAAGAGTTTGGAATGGATAATTTCATGTTTACAAACAAGTAGAAAAACTTGTGTAATGAAAGCTTTGTGCTAGACTTTGCTGGCTTCATCCAATCAACTTTGAGTTAGGTGCAGGATGAAAGTGTGTAGCGACGTGACCAATGGGAATGATACAAATATCTTTTCGATCCAGAAAAACTATATTGGAATAACTTGCTTCTGAGATTCGGAATATGAAGACTTATAACAAATTAGCAACCACAACTCAAGTCAATAATTTTCTAGTGAGTTAGTTTGGGAATCTCAAGTATGGAAGATGCTGCTAGAGCAGAACATCCCAAAGAAACTGAATTTAGCACAAACAGACATTTGGCCAGGTGGTTAAGGCACTCGACTCGCAATCTGAGGGTCGCGGGTTCGAATCCCTGTCATACCAAACATGCTCGCCCTTTCAGCCGTGGGGGCGTTATATAGTGACGGTCAGTCCCACTATTCGTTGGTAAAAGAGTAGCCCAAGAGTTGGCGGTGGGTGGTGATGACTAGCTGCCTTCCCTCTAGTCTTACACTGCTAAATTAGGGACGGCTAGCGCAGATAGTCCTCGTGTAGCTTTGCGCGAAATTCAAAAACAAACAAACAAACAAAAGTAATATCCAGATCTGCCATAGAAAATCTAAAGTGTTAGGCCAGTTGGTAAGGAAGCTAGCTAGTTCCCATAGCTTCTTCAGTATAAGACAGTTAAGATCCCTAGTTCCAATGAAATTCCAGGATGAAGCCAATGAGAAGACAAAAAGGAGGTTGCCAAAAACATCTCTACTGAAGTCTGTTGTGGTGGATCCCCCAGTATAGGTTACACTTATAGCAAGAGAAGCAAATCATACTGTATAATAGCAGAGTTCCTCCACAACTTGACAAAGCACACACTAAAGTAGAAGTAACTGTAAAAGAGGCTACAGTAGCTTTTAATAATTCATCAGGTACTAATTTCAATTTATGGATAGACTAAATTATGAAGTGAATGATGCATGGGGATGAAACTACAGGACTCAGTACACTTATCAAGGCTACTTACATTATATGTGAAACTACTGAACCCTTAAATTGCCGTCTTGGCTTTGAGTTTGACTCAAGGAGCTGGAATAAGGAGAGCATCTCTCACATTAAATATATGTAGGCATTGATTATTCAAATTTCATACCATAGTATTTTTCAATGATGCCTAGAAGTGGTTGTTTTTTTACACTATCATTTTATTGTTTAATACAGCGTTTCCCAAACCTTTTTGGACACGGAATACTTTTCAGCTGATAAAAAGCTTACGGAACACTAGACAAGTGATATATTGGTGTAGAAGGTATGTTGAGCGCGCAGCGCCCTTTAGATTTGTATATTATTAATTTATTTATTTAATCAAATTGCATATTAAACGCTGGTTTAATGAATCACACTTTATAGCGTAAAGAATATCAATTTATGTAAGTATATTGTGCTCAATAAAGTATTTAGTTTTATAGGGCATGTTTTTATTGAGATATGAAGGCTTAAATTTTGTATCTCTGTCTTCGGTCTATTAAAGGTTAACAGATAATGCATAATGTTATTAAATTTTTGAAATACTTGACATTAAAATTCAGATGAAGGGAAGTATTTTGTACCACTGTGACATTCAGGAACATTGATATCTGCAAAATATAGGTTCCAAAAATATTAGGGAGTCAAGAAATTATGTCGCTTTTTTAGATGACAAAAGCTGAACTACTTATATGTATATATATATAAAACATTTATTAAATGAAATAGTTTCCATTCTTATCGATGATGCTTTTACATCTTACAATCAGGTTGTTAATGACCTGATTAAAGAAATCACTTGGCTTTGAAGCAAAAAACACATCGATGTTCTCTTTAACACCTTCCACATTTGCATATGTTTGCCCATTAAGATGGTGTTGCAGCGAACAAAATACATGGTAATCTGATGGTGCCATATCTGGAGAATATGGTGGGTGTGGAGAACTTCCAACCAACTCCATAATCTTGTGTTGCATCAAACGTGCCACATGTGGACGTGCATTGTCATGGAGAAAAACACATTTCCGATTGACGAGTGAAGAGCGTTTCTGATGAAGAGCTTGATTTAACGTCCAGTTGACTAACTATAGATCTCAGCATTGACAGTTC
>NW_013665988.1:164372-189768 GCF_000517525.1 Limulus polyphemus
CTATTATACGTGATGTACATTTTTTTTGGGGGGGGGGTAATGAAAGTGCCTCAAAATGCGACATTAATTTCTTGACGACCTAATATAAAATGAACAAGGAGAGAAGGGGAAAACAAAGCAAAAGAAGCGAACAAATCAATGGAATCTTCATTCACAATGAGCAAGTCTTTGCTTAACTGTTCAATCTCTGAATTCAGTCTGGAAGATTGTAACTGACTGCTGGGGAAAACCTCAGTGCTGTTCGATTCCTTGTGTTTGCCAATTTCACATCAATGCTGAGGATAAAGTATTTTACATTAAAATGTTGTAGCCTCACCGTGTCATTATAGTTCAGATTATCATGTCTAGTCATGCTCTTATGATGGCTGTGCATCTTCATCATAGCCCTGCAGCATACTTCCATTGAAAAAGCTCCATTTTAAGGCTGTCATGTCCAAAGCATACCATTCCGCCACGCTTTCATTCCATAATTCACCTGCTGTATGATAGCAATGATTTCCATGCACTAATTCAACAGTACAATTGCAGTCTAGCATGTCTTTGCTCGAGTTATGTGAAAGTTGAATGGAAAGTATGACTGAAAGCATTATCTAGTTGAACCCATATCCTGTTGGCCATGTTTCCGTATAAAGTTGGTATTTATGTGTGGTAAAAAAAAAGAGTCCACAACACTGGTCTAGTAGTAAACATGGGTCTACTTGACGTTTGTATCTATTCTTCTAATCCCTAATTTGACTCTGGTGCAGGCCTGGTTATAGCAACACAGCTATCCTGGAATCCTACCACAGTCTCCCACTACCATATGGCTGTTATATAAAACAGAGCCTGGATTTTGTTGGAAAGAAATAGGATTGGATGGGGGAGAAGCAAGACTGAAGAGATAGGTATCCACACTAGTAACCCAAATAAATCATATTCTGTGCAGCACCAACCCAATCTTTCTGAATGTGAAAAATTCATTAACATCTCTACTTCTTGAGATGAGAGAAAAGCAACTAAATTGTTACTTCTCACCTTCAACAATATATACACAGTGTGCATTTTCATACACTATAACTGTGTCTTGTACTAGTATACTGTTAAGAAAATATTCAGAAACCGTGAAATTTTGAAATATTTCAATCTGCATTATCTAAAAATATTCAAACATAATAAAATAAAACGTTGCCTACAACAAGTTTATATTTGTTATTTCATTTGTTCTGTTTATGTATTTTACATTGCACAGATAATTTCAACTTACTCGCACTGCAGTTCAAACCAAATGAGATGTTTCTACCAAACAACTGAAAAGCACAGGTAAATTGTTATCCTGATGGTGTAACATGAGCCTAGATGTTACTTTTATTTCTTTCCATATAATTCACTACCTACTGAATGTTTCAATGTCAAAACTGAAACATTTTTACACTGGCAATAGCCAAAACAAGAGGTGCACTATTTCTTCAAATAATGCTTCACAGTTAGCTTTATAGCACATGTTCTTAACATTCAGATCAAATTCCCGTACAAAGGTTGTTTAATAATTGTTCTCAGTAATAAATTCATTTTGTGTTATATAACACCCTTGAATGATTGTTTGAAGTATCACACGAGTGTGCAATCCCTCATACACAGACAAAGATATATCACAATATATACGTTATAAACTTTGATATATCATCACATACAACAGTAATCAACCCTGGCTACTTACATAAACCATGGATTGGTAGGTACAGTTTGGTAAGGTGCCCACCGCTGTGAGTGGTGAAACTCAACTATTTTTATAGGCCTCATGAAATAAACAATTACTGGAAGAATTAAGCCGAACTTAAACTTTTACTAATTGGTATAATATAAACAAAACGTAGTTCAATTAAATTTTTAATGTAACTCACTTAAAACATAATGAGATGCGCAGTCAAGGATGCCCGAGGCGAGAGGGTTAAGCACAAAGCTACACTTTGGGCTGTCTGTGCTCTGCCCATCACTGGTATCTAAACCCGGCTTTTGGCATTGTAAATATTGTGAGCGGACTATCTCTAGCTTAAGAAAAACCACTTCTAACCTGCTGACACACCTGAAGGTAAGCCTTTTTATTATTTTGTTGATATGAACTATATTCTATGTAAATTATACAATATAACATAGGTAAACTAAATTACTCACGCATGTTAAACTATATTTCTTATTATTTCATTTATTTAGTATTACATGTTTTTATCATAAATTATATTCTATAGTTAAACTAAATTTCATTATAAACTATATTCCATATTATATAACTGAGATACGCTTTTGTATTTCTAGTGTAATCATGAGGCAGAGCTACAGAAGTCTACACCTGGCTCTGGTACTTCCGCTAAGTGCAGCAGTCTACAATAGCAGCCTACTTACAGAATCAACTAAATATAAGTCTACACATCCTCGTCAGAAGCACATCACCAAAAAAAAAAAAAAAAAACCTCGTCAATTATATTGCCGGTACACTGCAACCCTTCTCAGTGATGGAGTCAAAAGATTTTCAAGATCTAATGGCAGCCATGGATTCTCGGTATATTCTTCCCAGTCGCAAGCATCTATCCACAATATCAAGAGCATGTTTGATGAAGTTCAACAAAAAGTCATCTCTCTACTGCAACTTGTACCCATCATCAATGTCATTGTGGAAATCTACAGTAAAAGACAAATGCATGATTTTCTTGGAGTCACTAGTCATTTTATACTAGACTGGAAAATGCAAACAGTCATGCTGGAATATCGGTGTTTCAGGGGGCATCACACACATCTGACAACATTGCCACTCAATATGATGAAATAATAAATCTATTTACCAGCAACAACAAGGTCTCATATGTGACATCTGATAATGCATCCAACATGATCAGGCTTTCTGCTTGCCTGGATTTGAACCACAAAGACTACCTAGTATGAGAGATGGTGATAGCTCATCTACAGACTGTGACTCAGAAGATGAACTTTTAGATTAATCTAAATCAGCAGACAATTTATCCAAATTTTTTCCTGAACATGACTCCTGCTTTTCCCACATGCAACAGCTTATGGTCAGGGATGGCATGAAAAAGCTGGACCACTGCTGAACGTAATTCCCAAAGCAACAGACATTGTGTTCTACATTCAAAAATCAATGTAAGCAACTGAGCTACTTGAGGAAGAGGCCAGAGTTCAATCGGTAACACCAACATGATGGAACTCAGAAATTAAGATGATTAAGTCTTTATTGAAGATTCCCCAGGAGAAATTGGATAATCTAGATACTGGTACATCAAAAACTTACTTTTCATGATTGAACTGTGCTTGCAGATTGGGTGGCAATACTAACACCGTTTGAAGTGGCAACAGATTTCACCCAGGGTCAGAAGATTGTTACCTCCAGTTATGTAGTGCCATGTGTTTATAGGCTGATGACTGAAATTGACAGCATGCAGTCCAGATATAATTTCAATCTTGTTTCTGCACTGAAGAAATCTGTTCACACCTGGCTGACTCAGTATGAGCTACAAGTGCTTCTGCTTGGCTGTGCCATTGGATCCCAGATTTAAACTTAACTGGTTTCACTAGACCTATGGTGTATGAATCCAATCAAATGCTCCTGCAGCAAAAAAGTCAATAAAGTTTCCTCAACAAATAATCTTACAACCATGGAATCAAAAGAAGACTGTAAATCCCTCCTCCCCTGCAAAAAGTAAGCTCTTTAGTTTTTTGTTACCTCCAAGAAACCAGCCACCTCATCTTCATAGATCAACACTTACCTCGATGGTTCCTGCATTGCTGAAGAAAGCAACCATCTAGATTATTGGAAGATCCACGAAAAAAAACTTTCCTACCGTATCTCTTCTAGCCAAATGCTACCTGAGTGTTCCAGCATCCTCTCTACCCATTGAGTGTTTGTTTAGCATCAGAAGCGAAACTCTGACCTAATTGCTGCCACCTCACTGACAAGACATTTGAAAGACCGATGTTCATAAAGAATAACGGACAGTTATAACACCTGCAAGTCTCATTTAAAAATATATTTTTGGTCTAAAACTTTGTTATTGCATTTTGAAAAATAAAAGCTATTATTTCTTAATATTTGTTCAAACTTAGTTTGTTTCATAAAATGAAAGTATTGAAATCTTATAGTCTGCTATCTTATCATTATTGCATATTACCTGACAAATTATTCATGAATGTATTCATTAATACATTCCTTTGTATTTGTATTTGAATACTTAGCATTTTTCCTCTATTCGTTTTCATAAAAATGTGAAGTATTCATATTTGTATTCTATAACTGATCTCCAGTATTCACTCCACCCCTGGTAATGAGTAGTATCCCGTTTATTCTCTTAATGTTGCATGGATATTTATTTCAGCATAACCGTTTCACCGAGTTTTCATCGAAATGTGAAGTTTTATGTGTATACCTCTATACATGTACACATATCTGGGAAAAATGCACCATGAACTGAAATGAATGACCCCCCCCCCACGAAAATCTTAGTGATGCTCATGCATAGCTATAAGCTCCAGCTGTAAAGACAAATTACCTTTCTTTATTTAGTATTTTAAATATAGCAACTCTTACAAAAAGAATTACCATATCAAAAAAAGTTTTTAAACTTTCAGAAATTTAGCAATAATAAGAAATTTTATTGATAGCTTAACATAACATCTTATATTCTGTACATTTTGACAAGCAACGGTACTTAAAATATTATTTGTTTCGAAAGGTCTTTTATCGAGCAACAATTTACCAAAGATATAAACTTAGTAGAGGTTAGTGTTAATATAATCTGTCTTATCTGCTCTATACAGTATGCTTTAGTTCTTTCTACCTAATGCTATACAATAAAAATTTCTCACTGCATCGCTATATACAGTAGAAACCATTAGTCACTGCACAAACTTAAATAGTAGAAACATCAATTTGTAACAACACAACCTTATACTTGTAATAAGTACTTATGGTTCTCACCACGCCAGAAAGCAATAGCTTGAAGATACCATACAGTTAAAACTTCCAGTTTTTACTGCACAACATTATACAGCAAAATCCTTTAGTTCTTGTAACACAACACTATTAAGCAAGAACCTGTAGTCTTGTAGTACAACACTATACAGTAAAAACCTCTAGTTCTTGTAATACAACACCATATACCTGTAGTTTTGTTGAGCAACACTATACAGTAAAAACCTCTAGTTCTTGTAAAACAACATTATTTAGCAAAAACCTGTAGTCTTATTGCACAAACTACAGAGGAAAAACCTCTAGTTCTTGTAATATAACACTATATAGTAGAACCTGTAGCCTTGTTGCACAACACTATACAGGAAAAACCTTTAATTTTTGTAATATAACACTATATAACAAAAACCTGTAGTCTTGTTGCACAACACTATACAGGGAAACCTCTGGTTCTTGTAATATAACACTATATAGTAGAACCTGTAGCCTTGTTGCACAACACTATATAGCAAAAACCTGTAGTCTTGTTGCACAACACTAAACAGGAAAACCTCTGGTTCTAGTAATATAACACTATATAGTAGAACCTGTAGCCTTGTTGCACAACACTATACAGGAAAAACCTTTAATTTTTGTAATATAACACTATATAGTTAAAACCTGCAGCCTTGTTGCACACCACTATTCAGGAAAAACCTCTAATTTTTGTAATATAACAATATATAGCAAAAAGTCGTTAAATATCACTGCCTATTATAAATCAAAAAGCTCCAATTATTACACAACCTCATAAAGCAAAAATCTCTAGTTTTCACTGCACTACCCTACAAAATAAACACTCTAAGTTTGTTACGTGTAATGGGTGCAATAAGTGGGTTTTATTTGAGAACTTGGGACTGGAATATACTTTTAAGGAAGATAGTAATGAAGTTGTGCAATTTTTATGTAGTGATTGTAGGTTGGAGGAGAAATTAGAGGCAATCATGATTAAAGTAGAGACAATGAGACAAGAGAACCGTAGATTGTGGGAAATGACAGCAGGATTTCAGGAGGAGCTTAAGCTTTTACATGCAAGGGACACATCAGCTAACAATGACTTTCTGGAAGTAAGAAAGAGTACTATTAGAGTAAAGAATATTTAATTTTGTTAAGCCTATTCTGTTGAGCAACAAATTTCAGCACTTGGCTTCTGCAGATGAGGAACTGTTGGAGGGAAAGAAAACAAAAAGATCAGAGAAGGATGTGGATGATAAGGAGGTTATAGTTTTAGGTGGTTCCTTGACAAGGTATGTGGATAGAATAGTCTGTGGGGTAAATAGGGAGAAAAGAATAAGATTATGCTACTCAGAGGCACAGGTGAAGGATATAACCGGTAGAGCAGAGATATAATAAAATGGGCTAGCAGAGATGCAGTTTTTGTGGTGCATGTAGGGGCTAATGATGTAGAGAAAGGGAGGTCAAAGGAGCTAATTAATAAGTACAAGGGTTTGATAAAGTCATTTAAAGAAAAAGACCATAACTTAATTTTGTCAGGGATACTGCCAAGAATCAACTGTGGGGATGCAGTTATAAGTAGGTCACTAATATGTAAGGATGAGCAGCTGGTTGGACTTGTGGGATCAGTTCAATGGGAGAAGGGAGCTTTTTGGAATGGATGGTTTACATTGAAATAGGATAAGATCTGGCTTGTTTGCAACGGCCATTAATTCAACATTAATCAACTAGACGGTGATGTGGGTCAGAATAACCTAAATGCAAAAATAAAAAATAGAGAAAAGTTTATCATAGGAAATAAGTATAGAAGTAGTTCTAAGGATAGGCTTAATTGTTGCTGTTGTAACGCTAGATGTGAGTTACATCCTGTTGATGTTGAGGATATTAAAGATAATAGCAAGGAGATTGAATCCATTTGGGTTTCTATTAGTGGATATATAGAGGGAAAAAAAGGCTTGTAGTGGAGATTTGTTATAGACTACCAGATGATACTGATAACATTAGTGAGAGACTTGACAGTGGATTAAGATTTCAACTGTTAATGAGGTCATAATTATTGGTGGTTTTAATTTCAGGAAATGATTGCTAGAGTCAAACCATGAGGGACAGAGGTTTTTGGAAACTGTTAAAGATGATTTTCTTCACCAATTGGTCTGAGAATCTACTAGACACAATGTTATTTTAGATTTATTGTTAACTTCTAATATAGAAATTGTTGAGAGGGTGGAAATTAGGGAACATCTGGGTGCAAGTGATTATGGGGTGTTAGTTTGATGTTTTGCTGCATATATAAATAAGGAATAATGTTATTTTGGTTACAAGTTTCAAAAAAGTGAATTTTGAAGGGATATGACAAGAATTATCTGTTGTGAATTGGGCAGCTGAGTTATTTGGAGACACTGATCAGATGTGGAAAAGTTTTAAATATTCAAGATAAATATATTCCTTATAGAAAGAAAAGTGTAGCTGCAAGTAAAAAACCAGGTTGGCTCACAAAGAGTTTAAGAGATAAAATTAAATAAAAGCATCATAAATTTAAGAAATTTAAATTGACTGGTATGATAGGATTTAGAAGATTATAGAAGATCAAGAAAGTTGGTGAAACAGGAAATTAGGACACCAAGAAGGATGTATGAAAAAAGGTTGGCTGAAAATGGAAAAATTAATGGTAAGGATTTCTTTAAATACATTAAGGGCAAACAAAATGTTAGGATGGGGTAGGACCCTTGAGAGATGATAAAGGAAGGCTAGTATCTGATGATTATGAGATGGCTGGGTCATTAAATTTTGCTTTTTCTTCAGTTTTTACTAATAAAGATTTAAGCAGTATTCCACATCTCGAACAGTTGATAAATGGAAACAAGGTCAAACAAATTGACTGTATTAATTCTGAGCTGGTTAAGAAGAAATTAGGAAGTTTAAAAAATGATAAGGCTCCTGGGCCACATAATATTTCCCCAAGGGTTTTGAAGGAGGTTAAGGATTGGATATGTGAGCCACCTGTTACTATATGTTTTGTAAGTTATTGAATAGTGGGCAGGTACCAGAAGATTGGAACTTAGCTAATGTAACTCCTTTTTTCAAGGGAGGTGATAAAAATTGTCCCACTAATTACAGACCCATTAGTCTTACATAAGTTGTAGGAAATGTTTTGGGAGGTCTGTTAAAAGATGCTTTGCAAAGTCATTTAACAAAGCTTAGAATTTTATTGGATAGTCAACATGGTTTCACTAAGGGAAAATCTTGCCTTACAAGTTTTTTCACATTGTTTGAAAAGGTTACTGTTTATGTAGATGAGAGTAAGGGTGTAGATTTGGTGTATCTGGATTATCAGAAAGCATTTAACAAGGTGCCACATAAAATGCTTGTTAAAAAAAAAGCTCTATAGGTGTGGGGGATAAATTAGCAAATTGGATAGAAGAGTGGCTGGATGGAAGAAAGCAGAGGGTTGTTACAAATGGAGTTCAGTCAAACTGGATTAATGTCACAAGTGGGGTACCTCAGAGTTCAGTATCAGGACCTTTTCTCTTTTTTATTTACATTAATGACATAGATGAAGGAATAGTCAATAAATTACATAAATTTGCAGATTGATATTAAGGTCTTGGATGTTGCCAGCTGTGAAGAGGATGCTGCTGATTTACAAAAGGATTTATATCATTTAGTGAGTTGGGCAAATAAATGACAAATGGGTTATGATTATAATAAATACAAGGTAATGTATGTGGGTTATCATAATTTGAATTATAAATATAATTTTGATGGGAATAACCTTAATAGTGTTATGAAGGAAAGGGATCTTGGGGTAATAGTTGATCACTCTTGAAAGCCATCCAAGCAGTGTGTTGTTGCTAGTGGTAGGGCATATAGAATTTTAGGTTGTATGTACAGAAATATTGAATATAAGTCTAAAGAGGTTATAATTTCATTGTACAGGTCACTGGTTAGGCCACATTTGGAATATTGTGTTCAGTCTTGGGCTATTTACCTTAGGAAAGACATTGAATCATTGGAAAAGGTTCAGGAGTTACTAGAATGGAAGGGTTGTCATATGAGGAGAGCCTGAAATCTCTCAAATTGTTTTTTCTTGAAAAAAGAAGAGTTGGGGGGGGGGTCTGATTGTGGTGTTTAAGATTGTAAAGGGAATTGATCCTTCATATTTAACGGTGAGAATAGTAGGACTAGAGGACAAAAATATTAATTTTGGCAAGATAGGAGTCATCTTCAGCTAAAACAGTTTCATTTTTTTAACAGGGTGGATGGCCTTTGGAATGGGTTGCTTTTGAATGTTGTAGAGGCATTAAATTTAAGTGAGTTTAAGAACAAATTTCAGAAGTATATGAATGATAAGGGCTGGCTTTAAGATTTTTTTTTTAAATATTTCAATTTAGTTTAGAGGGTGGAACATCCGAGATGGGCCAATAGGTCCTATATTGTCCCAAAACATTATGTTATGTTAATTGCACACCTTTATACACAGTCTCAACTTTAAACAAAACAAAATTTAATTCATACCTCACTACCCTACACAATAAATACTTCTAGTTTTAGTGCACAGCTCTATCAAGCAAAACTTTCTATTTCCTGCTGCACACCTGTTTTAATCAGTCCCATTTCACATCTCTGCACAGGAATCTTTTAGTTTTCACTACAAAACCCTATACAATTTAAAACTACGTAACTCTAAACAATGGAAATCTCTAATATTCATTGTAAACCTCTACAGTCAACTTCTCTAGCTACTAATTGACAACTCTATACAGTAAAAGCTTCCAGTTTTGGTATACTTGGCACACGTACTGATGATTGGACATTTTGTTGTAGATATAATTTACAGAAGAAATATTTGAGAAGAAAATGGTTAAATGAAACATTATTAATATTAATCAAACAAAAACAAAAATTACATTTACCATTATAATGAATGACAGATGTAATAAGACAACAGATATGAACAAATTGGCATATTTTTGGTTTGAATTTTGTGCAAAGTTACAGGACGGCTATTTATGCTAGCCATCCCTAATTTAGTAGTAAGAGGCTAGAGGGAAGGCAGCTAGTCAAAACCACAACCCGCAGATTATGAGTCAAGCACTCTAACCACCAGACCATGCCAGGTCTTAACTGGCATAGAAAATGATATTGAATTTGGGCAGGCATTTAAATGAATAAATAACAGTAGATGCAACATGTCCAGTTAGACAAGTAAGCACATACATGTGTGACAACAAAGAAATTGAGATGAGCTGCATTAATACAGAAAACTTGATAAAGGAAAGTAGAAACAAAATGTAACAGAAGAAAGCTGGCATAACAAGAGGGTTTGAAAGAGACATTTCTGATGACTTGACATATAGGTGAAAATTATGTTGTTGTTTTTTTTTGGCACATTTACATTTTAAGTGATTTCAGTTTTATAGTACAAAAGGTAAATGGTAACAATATATGCCATTATTTATTCATAAACACCAACAAAAAAAGAAATAACTAAAAAATGGGCAGATATCTTAACAAAAATAAGGCAAAAAACAGAAAACACACACATAAAAAAAGATGGGTAAATGCTTTCCTAGAGTGAATTTGTAGCTTGATAAAAAGAAAAAAAATGTAGGTAACTTTAGAAAGGAACTGAGACTAATTCCCTGTACGATGATAAATAAAATGTACATGGCTTTGCACAGAATAATATATGCTATGACAGAAGAGTCTAGATTAATGAATTGGCCTGAAGATTTGGTTTGGTTGGAAGTTAGTGCAATGCTACATGAGGGCTATCTGTGCTAGCCATTCATAATTTAGCAGTGAAAAACTAGAGGGAAGGCAGCTAGTCATCACCAACTCTTGGGCTATGCTTTAACTAATGTATAGTGAGATTGACTGGAACATTATAATGCCCTCACAGCTGAAAGGGCAAGCATGTTTGGTGGGACGAGGATTCAAACCTGTGACCCGCAGATTGAGAGTCGAGTGTCCAAACCACTGGGCCATGCCAGACTGATGAGCCTGAAGAACTTACAAGGAATAAGTATTCCAGATAATATTTGATAAACAGAACATAGGTTCTGATAACTATTCTTTAATACAAAATTGACAAATTTCTAATCACAGCTTTCAAGACACATTATTCACAAACATTCAAAAGACCTTTTATCAATCTTTTATTCATAAAAAGCTTTTTGAGAAGCTCACAGTCCATGATACAATAAACTGTCAATAGGTGGTCTCTCGACTGTTGAATAATTTGATCTTATTGTAAGCTATTCATATATGGAGAAAGAGAGATGACTGAATCCATACATAGGTACAAACAATGGAGTGGAGGGTATGTTTACATGCTGTTGCAAAACTTATTTAAGGTATTGAAATGGCCTTATTCTGAGTTTAAAACTTAACTTGGGTATTATTGTTTTGTATTTATATACAGGACAACATATACATCAAACATTTTGCAACCTTACATTTAATAATGCAACAATTTATAAATATTTCAAGTTGGATAGAACAAGAAGTAGAAACAGGTTGATTTCAAATGATGAAGTAGAGGATATTAAAAAAACTAAATTCTAGATAGAAACAGTTTTGCTCCCATTTCTTCTCTGGAATATTAAGAAAACGTATATGTATTAACTCTTGAGTATATAAATTTCATATTCTCATTCCTAGTATACATACTAACTTCAACTGTCACACAAACAGTAGACTCTCTGAAATGAAATGTACTAAGCTACAGTAACAAAAACACCAGAATATTTACAAATATTACGTTGCACCATTAACACAGTACACAAGGCACTAATACTATTTATAACAAACTACAGATTACACTGAGAAGACATCCTTATGTTTCATTTCACGTCAGCGTTTAGTTGTGTTTTGCTGATAAATGAGCTCACTTCAAGTACAGTTGCGTATAGTTGTTCACAAATGAAAAAATAAGACTTGAACATCAATATGGTTTTACTTTAAAAGTCTTTTCCTAAATAAAAATATAATTAAAACTGAAATGAAGATCTTGCAGCTAAAATTAAGTCTTAACACTTAAAAAACAAATGGATGTTTTAAACTCTAAGGTAATTTATTCAAATTAACTTAAAGAAAATTACTGGTTTAAAGTCAATTGAGATAGTAAGCTTTCTGATGAAAGTATCAAGATAAAAAAAAAAAAGTCAAAACTTCTTTCTGTATAATTTCTAGTCAGAGGACTATAACTGTACATGTGAAGTTTGCATCCAATACCACCCACGAAAGTTAACTTGTCACAGGCCTGGTAACTTTGGTTTATTACATCAGTGTGTCACATGTATAAAACACAACCATTCAAAGAGAGCGTCGAAACAAAAGATTTGTCCTGGTCTGAAGATTTCTCTGGGTAGCACCATATGCATAATCCAACATAAAATGATAATAAAATTAACAGTTCATACAAACTTAGAGCTCAATGATAACTCGTATAACATAAAAGTTCAAGCACAGGTGTTGCTAAAGCTATATTACATACATTTTGTAGTCATCCAAAACCTCTTTTCCTTATAAACAGTACTTCTAAGTGTACCTTACTTCTTAGCTGTTATAAATTGAAAAATAATTTCATTGAAAAATTAAAGTGGATATTATTACACCTTCAGTAAACATTCAGACTTGAAATTTTATCTTTGAACATTATTGTTTGTTGAATCTTGTGCTAGCCATTCCTAATTTTGAAGTAAAATACTAGAGCAATGGCAGCTAGTCAACACCAGCTACCACCAACTCTTGTTAGATTGAATAGTGGGATTCATCGTTCACTCTTATGCTGCACTTATGGCCCCAAAGTGCAGAGCATAATAGTTTTTGGCAATAATGAAATGTGGACCATGGAACCTCAGATTCACAGTCTGGCACACTAACCATTGGGCTACAATCAGCCCTGGATATCAGAAGTTTGAAACAATACTTAATGTTCAAAGAACAAACGTTATTACATACCTTTTCTGGTTTTAAGATTTCAACTCTTCTATGAATTTTTGTAAAGTTACCTTTCTAAATATTAAATCTAAGATATCAAAAATCCTTTATTACATGAGAAATCACTGTGAAATTAATGAATTTTTCATTACACAAATATCCATCTGCACTTAAATAGGCGTTATGCTAACTTGGTGATTTATTGTTACTACAAATAATAAAGCACCTCTTAAATAAGAGCATTAATGTATATCAAGACTACAAAGAATCAGCAAATGAAAAAATCCATCAACTTATATATTATATACAATATCTGCAAACCAAGAGCACTGAAATAATACCAGGCAAGCTAAATAACACCCATCAATAATGGTACTGAGACCCTCATCTATTTGAAGTACAGAATGCCCATCAACTAACAACAAGCTAGTACCACAGCTATTAAAGATAACAGATAGTTTAACTCAACATTACTTCTCATCTAAGTGCTTCATAACTTCTCTCACTTTCTAAAATAAGTACCTTAACTTGATAAGTTACCCAGTCCCCCACTGCACTAAGTCAGTGACAAGAGTTTTTGGCTATATGTAAAATGGGCATCTACAATGAGTGACCCACACATTTAAAGTCAGCTATATGCCTAACTAGCATAGCAATCTAAATTGCAAGTACTTCATATCCCCATCTCCCAACCTATGTTGCATTAAATGCCACAGCATGGTACTTTTCATCTTCGAAGTTACTGAAAATTCAACAAACAAGTATAGTTATAAAGAATGTAATTTCTTTTCTGTATACAAATTTTAATGATTTATCTGGAGTTTACACATCTTTAGAATGCAACATTAAAATGATTTTATTTATATAAAATTAACCTAATTCATTTGTTAAGCTTATGCTCAAACCAAATGTACTTAATTATAATTAACTGTTTTAACCTTCAAAATATTAGTAACAAATGTAACTGGGAAAACAGAAATTTGATTGACTTTTTATTGCTCTTTAAAATTAAAGTTCAATTTAGAGGTCAATCAGTTAATATATTCTAATACTTCATTAAGCAGTTTTAAAAGGGCTACAAACAGCTAATTTTATTGGCAGCTGAATGAAGCAACACTTTTAGTATGTTCAGAGCATTATTAAGAGTACAGCTTTACAAAAAGTTAACGTAACAAACACAAATATATTGAACAAAAAACAGTTTATATATATACTGGAATAGATGCATTTGTAAAAACAAAAAAAACAACACATATACAGGATATCTTTCTCTTCATACATACAGTCAAACCCCTTCTTTAGCAATTACTTAGTTTAGCCAATACAATCACTTCAAGCTAACAACCTTCCAACAAACTTCATAAAGGGTGACAAAACAGTCACAGAGTGCAATGAAATTTTTATCTTAATACATACACTATAAGCAAAAAAATTTGAAGTCACGATTGTCATGCAAGTTTCTTCCAGTGACAAACCACAATTCAGTGGAATGTGTTTAACATTTTACGTTCCTGTAGGAGATTACTCTATCCAGCCTGTGGAAACAAATTACATAGTCTGGAATATTAATCTTGATGAGCAGCAAGAAAAGTTTATACATATCATTTTGAAAGAAAATATAGTTCAATGTGAAACAATGGTGTCATTGTAAAAACAAGGTATGCTTTTTTGAAAACAAGAGATAAATCATTAAAACAAATCTTGAAAAGTTGAAAGCTGTTACACAAGGATAACCTAAGTTGTTTTATTATTATTATTATATTAACACAGTTTGCTGTTGTTTATTCATGAACCTCCACACTGGTTTTCTCACAGGCATTCTCTGAATGTCAGTTTGCATAATTGTTACACAGGTAGATTTTTTTTAGTTTTTAAGAAGCTTGCCACTTAAACTTTCCTTGCATTGCCCACTTCTGGGAATTAGTTTCATCACACTCCTTCAAAACAGGAAGAGTAACATCTTTGTCTTCAGGTTTGGTAAGACATCGTCCTGTGTTCACATGCCGGATTGTTCGTTCCTGTAAGGAAATAAAAATCTTTATTAGTAGATATACACAAAATTATATACAGTAGAAAAAACATTATCTGGAGTTTTAAGGTTAAACTTATTGGAAGACACAATTTACTTGACCCAGTAAATAAACTGATTGACATTAAATGTACATCAGCATGAAATTTATGCAACAGATTGTTCCTCCTGATGTAAAGAAAAACTTTAGACTGCAGAGAGGCTCTTATGCTGTAAAAACAAGTTCCATCCAAAACATATGTACTTATAAGATTCACATAAAAAATTATTCTTGATCATTAGAGCTAAAGAATGGACTATACATGAAAATGGTAATAATTTGGTAATTATGACTTTCAAAGTTTTCTTCCAAATTAAAATTTATCCAGGCAGTTCTCTGCCAAACACTAACTTGTATCCAGCTTTTCTAAATATATCGTGAGCAGAGAAATACACGAATTTCCTGACTAAAAATTAACTCTCTCGCTACAGACTCAGTCGAATCAGCCAAGTTCGTGACCCCAAATTGATCTCTACAGTTTAATACTATAACTTCTAATAGTTTTGTGTAGCTTCATGAAATTTTGCAAGTTTTCAGTAAGCATTAAAGGTCTTTTGTAGACAAAAAAATTATAATTTTTGATTTCTCTGTGAATATATGGAGTCAAAGAGTTGACTGCTCTGAGTGCAAAGTGATTTTCATTTTATGATTAAAAATATTTTTCTTTGTTTGAAAATTGTCAGATTTCATTTGTATAATCTCTAAAACCTCCTAAATAAATTTCAAGCGTTTTTCTCAGTAAAACTTTATATTTTATTAGTTGTTTTCTCTACCCTAACTGCACAAGGATTGACAATCTGACCTACCTTGTAACCATCATATAAATACGTTAAATAAACCTAAATTACCTTTTTTCTTTCTAGAATGACTTCAAATTGTAACATGAGACTATTTGTTTATCATAAATAGCTGAAATTTTGTAACAGTATATATCTGTTTCAACGTAAATTCTATTGTTTTATTGCTCTTTGAACAGTGTCTAACTAATAATCCCACCTCACAAGTTGTAAATCATTACATAAGACACAGTAAAAACAAGAAACATAATACTTGCCTGGATCTGGTTTTTTTTTTTTATGTCAACTACCAATGAAATTGAACCCTACTTTTTTTATACTAATGGTACTACTATACTAAATAATGTTTTATTTAATTAAATAATGTACCTAAGAACACAGAATAATAACACGTAAAAAGCAGACAATATGTAATAACTATCAAATTCTTTCTGGCTTTCTAACTATGTGATAAGAGCCATTAAAAAATTCAGCTAACCTCATCAATGTATTTCCTGTGAGAATAAAGTTTGAAATGGAAGTGAAATAGACAATTCTTTGTATGGAAAACAATGTAATATGTCATTTGATAGATTGAAACTTTGGCTTTCTATTAGTTATAAATAATGTAGTGTTAAAAATCAAAGAGAACTAATGGCAATTTGTGAAAGAGAAGATGTGATGAATGGGCATGGCAAGAGGGGTCTGATTTTCTATTTTATGGCTCTGTAATCAAGTAAGATTGAAAACTATAAAAATTATACTTTGCCTGAGTAATAACAATGATATAATGTGTAATTTAGGAGTACTGGTAAATAAATTAGAGAAAAGGGAATACCTAGAGAGCCAATGTCACAATTCTTATACTAGGGCGAGTTCGAGGATTTTTAAAAATATTTAATTTTAAAATTAAGAACTTAAAACAAATTTTTTAATATTAAAATTTGATTTATCAACTATGCTTTTATGCCAGGTTTATTCGTACACTATGATAATAAAGTAGTTTAAGTTTTGAATGTAACTTTCTAAAATGTCATGACATGTGCATTTTGACCTGCCTGTAGTGTGAGGGTTAATGTATTATATTTGATGAATTGACACTAATGAAATCATCTTTATATAATATATTTATTCAAATACAAACAAAATGGGATTAATCATTCCTTAAACACCTGGGGTAAGTTTCTCACCTGTTCACACAAATTATGAATCCAGAGCTATTAAATCCAATTAGAGATCATTGTAAAAGTGTTTTCATGCCTCATTTCAATCAAGAAAAAAATATAGAATTTTATCTCTACTAAAAAACTAACAGGAGCTTGATGTACTTCACTTTATGATTTTTTTTCTATGATAAAAACATATTATAATAACTTTAATAACAAAATACAAATTAAAAAGTTTTGCACAAAATACCAAGATATTTTGATTAAAGTAATTTGTAGCACTTAAAAAATAATTGGAGTTACACAAAAAACAACAACAATAATACACATGAACTAAATTAAGTTAATGAATCCTAATTAGAAGCTTATGCACCTGAGCACCTGAGTCTTCAAAAAGTTTATGATCTTAAATACCTTTGTCTTTAGTTCAGATGCTTAAGAATTATGTGTTTACATTGTAACTATAGAATTTTTTTTATTTCTGTTAATAATTATTCGTAAGAGCTCATGAGTGAAAGTAAAGAAGAAGAATGTAAACAATATGTCAACCACACTATTATCTGCTATATACAGGATCGAGGTCTTTTGCCCAATACAATATCTCTTTAGGCACTGGGATATACCAGACATAGTAATAGTAGTTACGACACTATTTATTTTAGCAAACTGCTCGACAAAAACTGTTATGGCGTGAACTGGATTAATTTAGTGAAGTCTAATTTTTCATAAATTATATTCATATAAAAACAAGGTGGTTTTAGGATAAGGATTATCTAACACTATACTATTTATCTTAATACCACATACAGTAGAACCTTGATTAACGAGCACTGCATCATTAAGGACAGACCTTTTCAGTCTTTCTTTCTTCTACTATTTGTAACCAAAATAAATCTTGCAATAATGGGCATTTTGATATTCCAAATTAAGGGCAGTGTCTTTAGTCTCTTTCTCTAAATGGGCACTTGATAAAGCAGGGAGTTATCTTTGTATACATGTATGGTATACTGCTAAATTCCAAACATCCCAGAAGGAGGACCAATATTCACTTTGATGTTTATTGGATCAGTTCCAAACCATATACTGTAATAAATGTTTTCACAGATTCAAAGTGCAATCTTATTACTCTGAGGAAATTCTGATTGTAAACACAGTGGGATACATAAGTTGACAAATTCTACATCGTGTTCTCAGAACAGGGGGTCAAGCTAGCTTATTTCTGTGCATGTGCTTTGTTGCTCTCAAGAGTATTGTATTACGGTGTCACGTAAACAGTCTAATAACACAAGCAGTGATTTGTTGTGTATACTTTCAGCGGATTTTTACTTCAGTCGACAGTAAAATAAACACAGAAAATAAATATGAAATGTTTAGCAGTTCAAAATCTGAAAAGAAGTACTTTGAAACTTTGTGACTGATAAAAAAAGAAAAAAGGACAGCTAATCCACCACCTGAGACCTCCTGCTGATAATGCTCCATGTCATGGCAACGTGCAACTCACGAACACCCGTGTCCTGCATACACCAAACAAAATGGGGTGGCCTTAAAATTCAGAAATTTAGTATGGTCAATATGGAATCCAGCTTTGCGTAGCTCATTTTTTATATTAAGGGCACCTTGCTATAGAGGGAATTTGAATGCAGTCAGAAGGGTGCCCTTAATTTCAAGGTCCTGTATTAAAAATTAACATTTTTTTAATTAACTTGCACATCATTCAGAATAATTGGTTTATTTTCTAAAATCTGATACAGTATTATGTTATTCTGATCACATAAACAGAAATGTGGGAAGTAGTGTAATATTTTTCAATATCCTGCTTGTAAATGAAAACAAGTAAAAATAATTTTAGTTTCAGAAAATTATAATTGAACAAAACAGGGAAGAGGAAACTTCTAGAACAGCAGACTTAACACGTGACAAGCAAGATCAGGTCATACAGTAATACTGAGATTTCACCCAACTATGCCTTAATACTTTTATTAAATAAACTAGCATCTCTAATCAATAAAGAAAATTTGGATCCAGTAGGTAAAACGTTTTGGGGAAAGAAATAAAACTAACATCTGTTGAGTGTAATTTCAGTTTTGGGTAATCTGTTTTTTGATAATTCTAAGCAGGTTTCTTTCCACAGGCAATATGACATTCACATGGCTCCAAAATGTCTAAGTATGGTGGTTAGAAAATACACATCTTTTTTAGAAAACTGACATATTATAATGCAGCATCTATATATATCTACCTTATTGTCATACATCCACATCTGATTTCCTCCCATTCCGTGACATCTTATAAGCTTAACAGGTCCTTTTGGTGAAGCTGCATCCAAACAGTTGTCATCAGACATTATTTGCTGTCGCTTTGTGTAGGCAAAAACCTAGCATGTATAAAAACATTTGAATGATTCAAATTTTCCAACATTTGAAAAAATGCATGCAATAGTGACAACATTTTTGCTCAAACAGGTAGCTCCTTCTTAGTTACCCATAGTCTAGATATGTTTGGACTATTTCTCCTTCAAGACCATCAAATTCTGCATAATTGACATATGATTAAAGTTTGATAAAATCACAACAACTAACTTTATAATTTAGCTTTTTCAGAGTATCATTTTTCTCTCAAAACCTGATTTAACAATCTACAGGAATTTCATAACTTATTTTGAATTTCTTTTCAATCCAAACTACTTGATGAAAAGAATTGTTCAAACTTTATCTCGGCCATCATTTGAGGTTGATTTGCTAGCCAAGTTTGTCATCCAAGTTCATTTAACTTTAGTGGTTGCAGCATTTCCAGCTGTTGTCTACCATTAACTTATGTCTACAGTACATTCAAAAATATTTTACGTACATTGCATTCATCGTACCTGATATAAACACTTTCTTTTTCACAATTTAATACTGGCTAATCAGTAATATTGATAAGCAAATTTCATGTAAACTTACTTGAATCTGTAAATTCTATTTTATGATATACTGAGTAATGTTGTTGCTGTATGTCATTTACATGCATGCATGCATACATGAAATGATACCCTAAAATTGGTCTTCATACTCAGCCAGCAACAAAAGACAATATTAAACTTTGCTCCCCGAGCATAGATATCTCATGCTGTCACATGTTTTATCTTTTAGAAAATAGTTTTAGTTTGGTAATTAGTTAGCACCCAGAGAAGTCTTAAATTATTTTATCTTTTTACTAATAAAGTTATTGAATTTTCACAAACACCAAGCCAAGAGTCAATATAATGAGTTGTGCATTTCATAAACTTGCTGCAACTATATATATGTAGCTCATTGTCATTATCATGAGAATAAAAAAACAAATTATACAATAACGTCTGTTAAAATGTTTCAAATATTATTCTCATCACAAATCACATTTAATGATTTGATACATGTTATCCATTTGTATTAATGTTAAAAAGATTCGCATATGAAGAATAATCTAAGAAAAATAATTTCCTTCATATTCTAAAGAAGTTAGGTGATAAAAATGACAAAGAACTAGTGACTGAGATAAGTTTCATGACATATATAAAATATATTAAACTAAATCTTTCTGAAAGTGCTGTAAAAACACAAACTGGTCTGCAAACTCACCTGGTTTCCTCCCAATCCATGACAACTGCTCATTGCTACATGTTCACCACTCTTGCGACCAAATGTATCCAGACAATTTCCTGATTCCACATTCTTTATCTACCATTAATAAAATGTTTTCTTATTTTAAGATTTATTCAAACAATCAAAATACCACATAGTTGCAAAAAAAACTTGATAGTTTTTCTTACTTGTAATTAATGAATTTTTCAAAGGTTAAAATAAAAGAATATTACAAAGTACATGTTCAAGGTGGGGAAAAAATATTTTTATTAAGAGAAACAGATATTCAGTTCGTGATGTTTTTCACTTTGGAACCAATAATAAAGAAACTTCTCCAAATGACACATTCAATTTGTTGTATTTTCTATTTTGAAACTTAACAATAAAACTTCTCAACTGAAACAAGTATTCAATATGTGTTGCTTTCCATTTTGGAAGCAGTTAGTATTAAAACTTACTTCTCCAAGATAGTAGTAATCAAGAGGCATTTGAGACTCAGGATAGATATTTTCTAGGTACCAACGAAAACTTTTACATTTTAGTTTTTCTCGGAGCTGTTTCCTGGAAGTGACATCTCCCATTTCAGCTTTTTTAGCTCCTATAGTAAAAACAAACAAACTGTAATCACATTTACTGTCTACTTTCAGTCTCTGCACTTATCTGTACCTGTTAATGTTATTACTACAAGAGTAAATTGTGATACAAAATTATTCTTTTATAAGAGCACTTGAAAACAGAATTTAGAATATTCCAAAACGTTTTTAACTCTTTGTTGTTCTAGACTGTTTTAACCACATTTTATAATTAGTAGAGATCACAATGCATTTAAGGATCCTCAACCGTAACATGATCTCAAGGAGGATGTACAGTCTCATTTAATTTGAATGTTGTATATTAGGTGAGAAAAAGTAAAGCATAGAAACAAATACTGTCATGCATACACTGCATAGGTTACTTTTAATTGGTTTTCTTTTATCCTGTCTTCACCTGTACAAAATAACCAAGTGGGTGGTTATTAACATTCAAAGCATAAAGTTATTTTATTATATTCTTTATGCTGACCATTAATGGTGATATTGAAAAACAAATTACTACCCCTACCTGGATTGATTGCATAATAAAAATCCTTCCACTCATCCAGCCAAACGGAAGCAAGTCGGGCATTGTTATGATTGACAATTTTACTTGTACCCCCAGGGAAAGTATATGGTGTTGATTTACGAAAAACATGACCAACATGAGAACATGTGACAATTTCAAGTGTTCCTCCACACATCCATATCTGAAAGAAATATATATATATTTAATTACTTTTATTTTTATCTTGATTCAAATACATTGGCATATATAACAGAGAAAAATCAAGGCATTAAATCTTCTACTATTGTCACATTTTTTTTTGTATTTCATTAAATTTGTTCTAATATAAACATTAGTTATGAAGTTGCAAACTGTTCATAGTTTAAAGCACTGACGAGAGATTATTTCTAATGAAACATCAAGAAAAGAAATATTCATTTTAATGTTTATCTTAGTGGATTTCAAAATCTTTCCGTGTATTTTTACTGTTATGTACACTCATTAAGATACATCTGTAAATCAATTGTAAGATCTTTAAAAACAATGCGCAACATGTACTTTGTTTAAAGATTCTTAAGGAATTGTAAAATATGTGTTTTTAAAATGTGTAATTTCGTCTTGATTCTATACTTATTTTATTTGTTTACAATGTCCAAATCTTAAAAAAAAACATATATTCAAATATTGCCTGAAGCACATCTTTAAAGTATTTGGGCTGAAAAAACTGTCAAAGGTTTGAAACAATGTTATCCTTACGACACTATTAAAGGAATTTTTATTCACATAGAACAATATTAAAAACAGTCATAACTACTATTTAAGTTACTAATTATAGTAGCATTAACTTTAAATTATATGAAGTTTTATTTCAATAAAGTTTCTTTTTAACAATACGGAAAAATTAATAAAACAAGCTTTTCTCTTAAAATTGCATGAAATGAAACTTTTGTATAACTGATCTCTGAAAAAACTGTTTTAGTGCTAATATGGTCAAGCATCCTCACTGACATGTTATCTTTAACCTTTCCAGAAGAGCTTATTAAAATGTATAGTAGAATTTTAATTACAAAACTATATTACTTATTTAGAATAAAACAAATTTCAATACATTATGAGAATGTTAATAATACAACAGAAGCCAAGAAAAGTAAATTTATCAAAAACTTTATCATTAGCACTCTCCCAACACTACAATGAATTTTTTTGCTTTATTTTGATCCGTTCCCGTGTTTGTAAAACTGTTTATCCATGAGTTCCTCCTAAAGTTTTGGAGCTAGCAGAACTACACCTGGCAGATGGACTTAGGGTGGCCCACAAGGTGTTCTCATCTACCAAGGAGGGCTAAAATACTCCTGGAAGGCCATCTGGGTATGAAGTAGATTTTCAGTGTGATTTTGTTTTTGGACTTCCTCAGCATCCTGGGAGGCACCATGTTTGAAACTGTATTCATAACCCTATTCACAAGCTAGAAGGACCAATGTGGCATGTGCTCAGGTACAGGTTTCCTAACAGGGTTTGTTTCTGGGTAAGGAGCCCCCTTGGGGTAGCTACAGATATAAATGGGGATAATGGAGGAGATTGATCAATACATTGAGGTCTCTGTGACCCATGATGGGGTGGGTCTTTGAACCTTTCAGTGGAGTGTGGGTATTTTATGCTAAGAAACATAAGTAGAGAAACGTATAATGTGAAATTACTTCTGCAAATGTGCATGGAGTTGTCAACTTTGTTTGTTGTTAAGCACAAAGCTATACCACAAGTATCAAAATCTGATTTTTAGTGTTATGAATCTTCAGACTTACTGCTGAGCCACTGGGGGGAGTGGGGGGTGGAGCAGAGTTATCAAATTTAATTTATTTTCTCACATGACGAGGCACATATTCACATAGATAATTTCCATATCTTAATGGCTGCCCTAAAGCTAGCACTTATGATGTAGTATGAAATATCAATAAATCATGTTACATGTGAAAAATATGTTGTCAATATACTATTTAGAAGATCAAAATGTGTTTAGTATGAAATTGAAGTGAAAGAAAACAACCAGTGAACAACCTTGATTTGTTTGTTTTGAATTTCACGCAAAGCTATCTGCGCTAGCCGTTCCTAATTTAGCAGTGTACGACTAGGAAGGCAGCCAGTCATCACCACCAACTCTTGGATTACTCTTTTACCAATGAACAGTGGGATTGACTGTCACATTATAATGCCCCCATGGCTGAAAGGGTGAGCATGTTTGGTGGGACAGGGATTCGAACCCATGACCCTCAGATTGCGAGTCGAGCGCCCTAACCACCTGGCCATGCCGGGCCATGAACAACCTTGAGAAAGCAATTATAAATTGATTATTGGTATATTGATAATATATATTCATGAAACTGCAAAGCTAAACATCACGCACTAAGAAAAACTATACAAAACCATTTTGTGCTTTGAGCTACACCACCGCAAGAAAGCCCACATTCAGGGCTTTAGTAACATCTGTATTATGCTACTTTGCAATTTTTTTGGGATTTTACAGATATTACTTTCTGGCAGACATTAGATGAGTTTTATCATTCTTAGCACTATTGAATAAGTAGCATACCATTTTGACCTACATGATACATAAACGAATGAAACATGTAAAACATTTTAATTTGTAGCTTCACTTCATACACTGAACATTTTTATCTATGTGGATGGGAAGCAAAGTAAGTCAGTTTTCAGATGAGAATAGAATTTTGGGAATGGCTAAAAAAAATTATGCTTAGTATAGATGGTAAAATTCATATCAAGAAAAAACTAAAACTCTTCATGTCATGGTGATAAGAGAAGATTGGTTAGGTATTAGGTTGTCAAGAAATTAATGTCATTTTTTTTAGATGAAAAAATCCAAACAACTTATAGATCAAAACAATACATATATTAAATGAAATATTCTCCATTCTTATTGATGATGCTTTTCCATCTTACAATCAGGTTGTTAATGCCCTGATTAAAGAAATCACTTGGCTTTGAAGCAAAAAACATGTCGATGTCCTCTTTAACACCTTCCAAATTTGCATACATTTTCCCATTAAGATGTTGTTGCTGCAAGCAAAAAAGATGGTAATCTAATGGTGCCATATCTGGAGAATATGGTGGGTGGGGAGAACTTCCTAACCAACTCCATAATCTTGTGTTGCATCAAACATGCCACGTGTGGATGTGCATTGTCATGGAGAAGAAGAACACCTTTCCGATTGACAAGTGAAGGGCGTTTCTGGTGAAGGGCTTGATTTAAACGTTCCAGTTGCAGACCATAGATCTCAGCATTGACAGTTTGCTGTTGAATGAGGAGTTCAAAATGAATTACTCCTTTGATGCTCCACCAAATGCAAAGCATCACTTTATGTGGATGGAGTCCAGGTTTTGGGGTTGGAAGTAGTTTCTTGTCTAGGACTGAGCCATTGTTTTTAGCGTTTAATATTCTCATAGAGAATCCATTTTTCATCACTGGTGAGAATTCTGTCCAAAAATGGTTCACGCGCATTACTTGCCAGAAGAGACAAAGCAACATTCACACGTTGGAAACAATGATCACCAGAAAGTTTGTGAGACACCCAAACACCTTCGTTATGGAGTTTTCCCATATTCCTTAGATCTTTACATATTGTTTCATGAGAGACATGCAATTTCAGGGCCATTTCACAAATGTGTTGTCTTGTGTTAGACTCAAAAGTGTCTTCAGAGCATCAATATCCACTCCAACGTGCCCTTGCCATCACAGTTTTTAAGGCTAAAATCACCTGAACAAAATTTATTGAACCATTGTAGACACTTATGAACG
>NW_013665988.1:190229-192427 GCF_000517525.1 Limulus polyphemus
CAAATGAGTGTCTCATCGTGTGCCATCACTATAAGGGATTAGAGTATACTAAACTTTACACATTATATAGGCTACACTGACGTGATGTTTAGACAGTTTGTTTAACTATTATATGTGATGCACGTTTTTTGGGGGGTGGTTAATGAAAATGTTCCAAAACATGACATTAATTTCTTGATGACCTAATATGAAAACCTCATAATGTGTGGCACATACATATATACAACTTCCAAGGCAGGAAAAAGGGTTAGTTTATAAGCTACAAAAATTCAAGTTAACCTATGATTTTTGTATAATGCAAAGACCATGCTAATTTCAATGAGAATGTTACAGAAATTAAAAGCTGATAATGCAAGTCTGTGTTAAAAAAGTTGCTGTCTTAGTGATTCAGAATTTAAGAGTTAGCTGACATTCAGAGGGAAAGGTAGTGTTAGTAAAAACTCAATGTAAATGGTGTGTTTATGTTTTAGCCTTCAGATATTGCTGAAGTATAGTGTTCATGTCTATGAGTTCATATAAACTATTCAGAGAATGATAGAGATGGTAGGCTTAGTGAAAATTTTGATTATTTGAGATAAATAACCTGTCTTTAATACCTGGAAATAGTGAATCTTGGACAGATTTATGATGTAACTTACAACGCGAGTTGTTACAAGAGTTTTTCTTATCAATATCTATTTCTTGGTAAGTACGACCCATTTTTCATTCCAAAAAAAATTCAGTAGAAAACATGGTGCAAAACATTACATATTACAGTACAGTTCATAATTACAAAAACTTTTTTTTTTAAACCACTGACTTGTCTTCAATAATAGAGAATATGCATATGTATGGAGCTGAATTATATGGTCAGAACTTCTGGGTTTTGAGGTAGAGTTATTTAGAAGGGAATTACAATGTACAAATACATATAAAGGACACATATTTTATTTCAAAGTAAGTACATGGTCTCCAGTAAAATCACTGACAGTTTTAATACTGCAACCGTATAATATAAACATGGTATTTTTTTAGTTAAGAATCTAATTCAAACATACCCGAAATGAAAGTTCCAGATTTTCACCTCCCCAGATATACATTCCTTCGTCATACTTTCCTAAGTATTCAAAATAGTCTCTATCTATAGAAAACAGTCCTCCAGCCATTGTTGGAGTTCTAAAGAAAGCAATTACAAAATCTATTATATAGCTGGTAGGTAACTAGGCAATAGAATAGATGTACATACTAATAAACATTCCTGAATATCAACTTTTTCAAATTAATTCATCAAAATGTTTGTTTTTAATCAAAAAGGTACATAATAGGCTATTTGAGCTCTGCCCAATGTGGACATCAAAACCAAATTTTTAGCATTATAAGCCCTCATACTTGCAGTTGAGCTACCAAGGGACCCATTAACATGAAAGTTAGTACAAAAACTTAAACTAAAATGCTGCATCCGACTTTAATTCAAGTTACTTATATTTTCAAGGAACAATTAGTTCTAAATTTTTCTGATGTTCACCAGGACTAATAAAGGTCATCTTAAGTAAGATTTATTTTGGTCACATGTACTGTAGCTTCACTACAGGATGGATACTTGCTATATAACAGAACATATGCTTTTACAAAAGTAGACATAATTTCGGAATGGAATAAAATTAAAGTATAAACTTTTTTCCTTTTTTTTTTTACTAAAAGCCCTTAAAGAATTTTCCTAGTTACCTGCAAGGTGGTTTAATATTTCTAAAGTAGAACATCAATGGAGAAAAAAATTGATAATTTTTGGTGAGCTTCACAGCATTCAAAGAAAACTTCACTTTTTTTTTCCAACACTTTAAAGACTTAAGCTTGCAGGACTTCAGCATCAAACTTCAAGACATATACTATTTATATCCAAATTAAATATTGAATGGTTCACACTAAAATATTTTCTTTGTATGGTACTGAACATAAAATTTAGTATGTTTCAAAGGTTGAGTACATTATATATTAGGTATGATTTTGGAGTCTCACAACATCATTACAGTCCCTATCACCACATATGTCTGGTCATGCTACATCTGATGACATTACATCTTGACGATAGCCTTGCAACTTGTTTCCACTTCTAAAAGTACCATCATTAGGCTGTAATGATCAAAACACCCCACTCCTCCCTGCATACTATCCAAGATACATTTAGTATATGAGGCCTGTGAGAAAAGTATCCGACCTTT
>NW_013665988.1:193202-199000 GCF_000517525.1 Limulus polyphemus
CGAAAGAAGCTTTCTCGGAATGCTTCCAACAATGGCGGCACCGCTGGGAGAAGTGTGTGGAGTCCCAAGGAGACTACTTTGAGGGTGATTAGGTTTCCAACACTCCAGGTATGCCAGTTTTTACTCCCCGGATAAAGGTCGGATACTTTTCTCACAGGCCTCGTACTATGACAATGGTTTCTGGGTGCCTGTTTCAATAATCCAATCACACAAAATGATATATGCTCTGCATCTGGCAACTTGACCGGTATGTCTTCAAATGGCATATCAAGAATATCTGTTTTATTCTCCAGCTGCTTGAGGTGTGCGACAGTTGAACAGAAATGAGCTGGAAGTGATTTCTGTACACATGACTTGATTTACTTTCCAGATGGAGATCTTTCTTTATTATGTTGGATAGGTGGAATGCTTTTGCCAGTGCCCTTTTGTGTTTGTGGATTCTCACCTGTTACATTCTTACCATGGCTAGGGTAAAACTTGTTGCAGGTCTCTTTCTGAAAAGTTCCTGTGCCCCAGGTTGATATATATTCTTTTGTTCTCCAATGCCATTAAGTATAAGGAACATCTCCATATTGGAATTTATAAATCCCTGATCTGAAGACATCTTTATGATCTAAATGTATGAATATTTTGTATTGGAAAGGGCTGTTACCCACCCTTGTCAAAAGGAATAAATATTTGGTGTCCACACACTACTTATGAAATGCCAAGCAATGTAAAACGTAGTTCTAATACATGCCATTCCATTGTGACTTTATATTGACTGTAGTTGTCAATATAATATGCCAATTTGTATATTCAAAATCATTTTAATAAAACATATTCAACTCTATGCAAAATAAAAAGTATAAATACTAAGACACTTCATTATAAGACAGATCATAAAACCAAATGTTAATTCTCACTTTAAATACGTGAAGAAGGCTTTTGATGGCTTAAACTCCAGTAAATACTTTGAATAATGACAATGTCCTCGTATGTTTTTTTTTTTTTTTATATATATATCACACCAATTTCACTAAATAAATGATAAACAGCTATTTTACACTTTTAATTCATGATTAACATCAGTCTATAGAGACTGAAGTTGTGCATTTAATTATATATCGACAAGAAAATCTTAACCTGTGAGTAGAACACAGCAATAAGCATAATATTCAAGAAAAATGGTTTTCTGTAGTTTTAAAGGTGAATAAACCTATTGCAAAAAAGTTAAAGTGTTTTTTTCCACAATAAAATAATCTTTACCTTAACTATGAAAATAACTACATGAATGCAGCAGCAATGGTAAAACATCAGGCTAAAAGTTTTATCATTTACATAATACAAAATAAACAATTCACATGATGATTACACCTTTACAGGCACATACACATGCTGAAATATACTTTACCGGAGAGGTTGTGTTCTGTCACCTTGTCGGCGGTCAACTTCCCGTTGGGGAACTCGGTACCAACGAAAGTTGAGCTTCCAGTTAAAGCCACCCCATGTCATGTCCGATGCTGAAACGTACTCAAATGTTTCATCACTAATAACATCAATTATTGGACATACTACTCTGCTCCTGTTTGAGAGAAGAAATAAAAAGTTAATTTAGATTTTGCATGTGGTAAAAATTATTGGCTCTTTCTTACTGTTCTTTTGCCTCTTGTGGTATAAAACAATGCACAAAATATGCTTCTTCCAACAAAACATTTTTTATCAAAGGACTGATCTCACTCATAACCAATAAAACTGCCAACATATTATATATTGCAAAACTTGATTTAGCATTTCTCAATAAGGTACCATTCACAATTACTGCCATTTATAATACCCTGTTTCATCATATAACTGTGATTATAATCTGAATGTTTCACAAAAGCTATTAATGTTTTTGAACCAAAATTTTCCACACTTGTTTTTGTAAAAATAGACCACAATATATATACAAGTAGTAACTATCCCTGTCTTATTTTGTTCACAGTTGGCTGATATTACACAGTACAGTGCTTCAAGGCATAAAACAAAGCACAAGAAAGACTCCTTTACATGATGTGTACTTTTAATTGATTAATCCTAGTTGTAAACAGTAGATTTATTAGCTTGTTTTTTGAATTTTGTACAAAGCTACACAAGAGTTATCTGTGCTAGTTGTCCCTAATGTAGCAGTGAAAGACTAGAGTCATCATCACTCACCTCCAATTTTTGGGCTACTCTATTACCAACGAATAGTGGGATTGACCACATTATAATGCCCCCATGGCTGAAAGGGCGAGCATGTTTGGTGGGATGGTGATTTGAACCTGCAACCCTCAAATTGCGAGTCAAGCACCCTTACCACTTGGCCTCAACAGTAGAACTTGTGAAGACATGGTTTAAGATTTATAACTGGTTTGAAAAATAAAATGAACATTGTAAACTTTTTCACGATTTAGAAGGACTGTAAGATTATTGAAGTTCTGAAAGTTTTGATTTTGTTATTTAGATTTATCTTAGGCCGTAAAAAACATCTCTTTTTCGATTCTCATAATTTGAAATAAATTTTCAAACTCTCTCCTCTTGTATTTCATTATAAAATGTTTTCTATAAATTCAAAGAAAATTCTAAATTCATCAAATAAAGCAAATAATGTATAATTAACTAGTGTTAAATTACCAAAACAGTTTGTTTTGTATTTCGCGCAAAGCTACACAAGGGCTATCTGTGCTAGCCATCCCTAATTTAGCAGTGTAAGACTAGAGGGAAGGCAGCTAGTCATCACCACCCACCGCCAACTCTTGGGCTACTCTTTTACCAACGAATAGTGGGATTGACCGTCACATTATAACGCCACCACGGCTGAAAAGGCGAGCATGTTTGGTGCGATGGGGATTCGACTCACGACCCGCAGATTACGAGTCGAGCTCCCTAACCACCTGGCCATGCCGGGCCTACCAAAACAGTATCCTTTTGCACCCAGGACATGGTAAATAATCTTTTTTACATAATGATAAATTTTGCATATGTTAACAGATATTAACTGATTTTAATAAGATACTACTTAAATTTAATGTAATACAACATTGTCCAAAGGCCGCTCTTAGTTAGGAAGATGATAACTAGATGCCTACCATTGTGTATTATGAAAATATACACGATTGTTTTTTTATATTATTTTTCAATAAATGTTAAAACAATTCAACAGTTTCTATTGTAGGTTTTGGAAATTCCTTTATTAACACCAGAATTAGCACACATACAGTCAAAAATAACTGATAAAATAAAAACATTTACCTGTCCTCAGCAATTCTGGATAATAGTGGCTCAAGCCAACCTGTAGTACATTCACAATGGGCATCTAAAAATGTGATAACTTGACCTTTTGTCTCAGATGCCCCTTGAAGTCGTGCTCTTATAAGCCCCGACCTTCTACCAGTTCGAAGAACCTATAGAGAAATAAATAACCAAACACTACATTACCAGAAATTTAATTTAGCATAGAACTGGTTTTCTGTTTCTAAGTCAGTTTATGCAGTGTTGATGAAAGTATCAAGAATGATGTGTTGGACTGTGAATCTGAGGGCCCATGGTGTGTGTGTCCTATTTTCTAAACTGTGTTCTATTCTTTGTGGCAAAGGATACATTACAAGTGTAATAGTATAATCAAGTAATGGAATTTGACTAACTCAAGAGTTAGTGATGGGTACTATTGAATAACTACCTTTCCTCTTGTCTATATGTTTAAAATTATGGATAAATAGCCACTGTGTAGCAGCTTTTCAGAACAAACAAGCAAAACCAAAAGTGATAACCACTAAAACAAAACTACTGGTTTACACAAGAGGGAGCTGTTTATGTAGGGATGAAGGAAATATCATAGTTTACTGGATGATGCAACTGGCAATGATGATACTGTTTGAGAAAATGTATATTAAAAAAAAAGATTAGCTTTCTTCTACATTACTCACAAATATAGCTCATATATGACTTAAGGTTAATTAATTTACAAACATTAAATTCTTTGTACGGTCACTTATTTGTACTATTTTATTCAGATAATTTTGAAAACATCTTCCTTTATAAGCATCATAATTTTGGCAAAATTTCATCCTTTTTGATTGTCTAGTTGTATTACAGACTAACAAATTTAAAATATATGACGTATGGTATTTCTAAGATTAAAAATTAAAACAACACATGAATCAATCATGCAATTTTCATTTATTTAAAACTCATTTAACTACTTTTAAAGATAGTGATGAAAAACTCAGTCATGTAATTCAGTTGCACCTCAGCTTCCTATACCTAGAAACATTTATAGGCATTTACAATTAAAAATGTGTAATCAGCAGATACTCGGGTTTATAAACGGATTGGAATAGCTCTTAACTCCTGAAAATACTGTTACTTAATAAAAAAAAAATAAAGTAAAAACTAAGACTTGAACATATGGAAAGCAGTAGTTTGGTTGGCTAAAGTATCTATCCAGCAAACAGTCACAGGTCTAAATCCCACTCAGTCTCAGTATTTATCTTTTCTACTGACATATGGTATTTGACTCAAAACATAGCTTGTTTTAGTTTCTCCTAAAGACAGATGATAAATAAAAAGATGTCTTTCAAACAAGCACATGCTAATAAGGCATTTAAAAGCAGTAAACAACAAGCAGATTAGTTTATATTTATTTACTATAATTACCTATTAAACACTGAGGTTTTTTTTTTTTAAAAGAAACGTTTATCTTAACACATTTTACATTATGTTCTCAGCATAAAAGACTTACTTTAACAGGAACTTCCAGTTTGGAAACATACTCTTCCAACTTTTTTCCAAGATATTCTGTACAAGAAAAAAAAAATCTCAGTTTGCCCCTGAAGAAGAAAGGTTCACCTTTCGAAAGCACTTGGGCTATAGGGTTTTTATTGTTTATAAAAAAAAAAAAATGTTTTTACCTAGATGATGCTGTACATTCAGAAAATAATGTATGTTTCTATATCCACAAGTAAAGTTCAATACTATATCTTGTCACTCACACAGATCTTATATGAAGGAATGCTCAATTTATATTGTTGGTGTTGATTCAATATAATTTTTTTTATGGTTCTAAATAGTTACTTAGACTTATTTACCAATCTATTTCTATAGATTTATTTTAACACTAACTTTTTCAGATAAAATAACACAAAGTAACCTTTTCTGGAAAATGCCATAAAGTGGTCAAAGAATAAGGTGGCCACAGTAGTAAAAAATATATTGATAGCACTCACCATCCTACTCCAATGATTTTTTTAAGCAAACATGGGATAATTACTGGTGATCAAAGTATGTGATGTGCAAAACAATATTGTTTATTGCTTTACTTATCACTAACAACTTTTTTTTTATTTTCAATTAATGAAACCTAAGTTAAACTCCTGTGGCAAATACCAAATAAGAAATTATAGTACATTTACCCTGTTGAAAAGTTCCTATATGTAATGGTTATTCAGTAATATAATAAGAACTTTATGTTAGAGTAAAAAAAACAACAAATCATGTATTTTTGACTTGACCATTAAAACTTACTTATCTATAAAGAATACACTCTCAACAAAAAGACCACCAATCAATAATTACACAGGCCTGCGATGGTTTTATTGTCTTGAAATTTTTACATATTTTACAGTAACTCCTGTATGCTGATTCAGAAAATTATATCCATTTTTTCTCCATCATGTACAGATTTTTCACAAAACATCATAATGCAATACATAAAATAAAGACAACAACATGAAGTTTTGAGACTAAAAGATGTAGATTTCACACAAAAAATCAGGATGAATGAGGACACATAGTTG
>NW_013665988.1:199021-204722 GCF_000517525.1 Limulus polyphemus
TGTAAAAAATCCTTACGTGATAGAAAAAAAAAGAATATTATTTTTGAAATCTGTGTAGCTGAATTATGGAAAATACGTTAATAAAACTAAAACAACTTTTATGAAGTTTAAATTTCCAGGCCTTTGTAATCATTCTCTATCTTAAAACAGTTGATACATATTATTTGGATAAGAAATGTGTATCTTAATGTATGAAACTGTTAATATCAGTTAGTGGTAATTTGAGTTCAAACTATTTTCTTACGAGTATAAAATAAGTTGTGTTCTGCAATAAAAGCAGATTCGTACAAGAAATAAGGGGAGTGTTGTGCAGTTGATAAGTTAAACTGAGTTCCTTTACATGTGAATAATAAAAAGATTGGACAAAATTCACAAAAATAAAACAATCTTTATTACTGACATATAAAAGAAAACAGCAAGCGTACCCACGTAGAGAACAATAAAGTTGGTCCAACTAGGATAGTCTATATCTTCTTTTCCCACAAGATCGACCACTAGAAAAACTAAAAACTGCAGTCTTCCAGAGTTTAAGTCTTCTTACTTAGTAGAACTCGCTTCAACAGAATAAAGAAAAGGCACTCAAACTTCCAGATAAGCTTGTTCTCTTTATTCCATCTACAACATCACCTTGTGGTCTTATGTCTACACAGCATTGGTTGGCCGTGGCCTTTAGCGATGCCATCATCAGCCAGCAAACAGATATTGCAACATTAATCCTTAAAACTGGATCCTACCTATACTATTGTAATATCCTGCAGGAAGACGAGAAGTTGGCTACTGGAGCATAAAGAAAGGACCACATATTACCACCTTGGCAGTATGGAAATCTAATAACTAAAAAATTTTTAAAAATCCTACGTTACTATAGAAGGTAGAAACTATACAATATATTTCCAATTCATACGAGATTTCTCTCCTATTTAGAGAGTTTTAGCATGTTTTGTAAAGTATGTGGTAATAGACAAAAACTTATGAAGACCTATTTTGTTTAAGCTGATTCTCATTAAAATAAAAGTTGAACAAAAACAATGCTGAGGCATGAAAACCATAAAAATACAGGGTGATGCAAAAGTTGCAAATCACCAACATATTTCTGAATCCTTAAGTCTTTAAGTCTTATTTGTATCTAACTGACTGGATCTTTCCTTTCATTGCAATTGATTGGGATGTCAATAACCTCGTAAGAATGTGTGGATGTTGTTCTTGCTTGGAGGTTTATTGGTGGGGAGCCTTAAGAGCTATCCGAGCCAAACATGTTTTTTTTTTATTTTGTACAATAAAAAATAACAGCAAATTAAAAACTTAAAAATTATAAAATAAAAATGAAATATAATTAGTAAAGTTTCTTAAAACTAAAAAAAGGGGCTTATGGCCTGTAAAAAACAACAACTAAAAACAGAGTAAACACTGCATAACATTAAGGGACACCACAAATAAGAACATGATTAAAAGAGGTGCTGTTGCTAAATATCATAATGATAGCATGAAAGTAAACTATGAGCAATTGTGACTTGAGTGTCAAACTGTTCACAAATTGATGGAAGTAGACTAGACAGCCAATCTGCAACTGTAGGTTTTATATGATGAAGCTTATTCATATATTGCTTACCCCAAGTTGTGTGCCAACTGCCATGAAGCTTGAAGTCTATATATGGAATAGGTAACGCATTTACATTGCCAGTTGAGGCCAATTTGGCCATGGTATCAACAAGCTTGTTCCTTCATATACAGATATCACCAGGAATCCAGATAATTTGGATAATGACAGAGAGAAATTAGCATATTGTTTCTGAATATCCAAGGGAAATTGGTGAGAAAAGGTATTACACATTTCCAGATCCTTCAAAAAGCTAAGTGAATTGGTATGGATAGTAAAATTAGCATATTGCTTAGCTTTCATACAAACCAAGGCAAGTAAGATTACAAACAACCCAGCAGTGAAAACAGAATCTATAGAGAGGATCCTGTAAGCAACTACAAAGCTGAGACAAGTAATGGAAGAGTGGATATGAAGGTCAGAGATTGCTGAAAGCAGATCACCTGTTTACAAACAGCAGAACCCTCTGAGGCATGAAGACACAATGTCAGGTGGGATACTATAGATACTACTGAAGTGATCAGAGCTTTGCAGCATATTACAAAGAAAGTTGCATATGTTGGAGGTGGAGGTTCATGTGTACAAACTCCAGATGGGATGTACAGAAGTTCCTGTGTAAAGCAACAGCTACATCACAAGTTCTAAGTCTCTGGCTGAGGCATGACCAGAAATCCATAGTCTAGCTTATATGGAATGATGGTGTGATAGACATTAAGCAGAATAACTATCTCCTCTCCAAGAGGTGAAAGAGAGGATGAGAAGGGTGTTCAATCCCCCTGTACACTTCACTTTAAACTGCTGGATGTGAGGAATAAAAGTCAGCATATTATCAAAAGAACTTTATCTCAGCCACCATAGGAATCTGTGCAACACCAAGAGAGCAGGGTGCAATCCCCAATGGTGGTAGAAATGCATGCAAATGGTTTTAAATTACAAAATTTTAAAATAATTTGCAGTAGTCCACCCACATAATTTATTGAGGGCAGTTTGAGCTCCCATTTTACTTATTTCACATATTACAACAGATAAGAAATCTGAAAGTCATTGACATAGAAGCTATTTGCAACTATAGGAGGAAGTTGTTCACTAATTACACTGATCTTAATGATAAAAAGCCCTGCAATACTCAGTGTTCCTGTGTGAAGGATCAAGAAAGAGTTAATACAACATGAACCCACAATTATCTTTCTGCTAAAGCATTTTTGATAAAAATTGACAAATGGCCTTGCAACCCATAAAAAAGGAGATCTCATAATAACCTGAACCTCTATATTGAGTCATTAACCTACTCAAGGGGAAAAAAAAAGGTTGAAACAAAATGCACCCCCTTGAGAAAGCTTTTCTGAATAACTATTTTTAAAGGAATCAGATGGTTCACAGAAGATTACTGTCTACAGAAACAACACTGACTGATGGAGAGTTGATTGTTTGATTTTATCAACTAAACAAAACGAGTATTAACCATCCTCTCCACAACTTTACACAGACAGCTTATCAAAGTAATAGATCTGTAATAAGGAATCTTGAGATCCTTCCCAATTCAATAAATTGAGAAACTTTTCCTCCTGCCAAATCTGGTTAAAAAAAGAGCTAAAACTAAGAATACCGAGAGAAGCATGAGAGAGATGGCACAGCATCTCGTAATGCATGTTATCAAGTTCGAAAGATGTACTTCTAGTCTGATATAGGATAAATTTCAGTTACATCAGAATGAATGGTCAATGGAAGTTATAAAGACAGACTGAAAGGAAGATGAATTTTTTTAGGCTGTGTCTTGATGGCCAAGAAGGCAGGGGAACAGGTAGACGAGCTGGGTTGGTGGAAAAGCACTTTCTATGGATGTTGACAATTCTCTGTAAATCAGCAACTTCTTGGCCACTGGATTACAAGATTTAAAAGGGATGAGATGTGTATTTCCATTCATCTTACCCCCAAAATACTTTGAAACTAGAAGTGGAGAGGATTTTGAATGTGAATTTAATCCACAATTCCTCTTGGCTTTGATGTCTAATCTGCAAGGCACATGGTCATAAGCCTTCTGAGAGCTTATGAAGCTGGTATGAGTGGGATATCTGGAAAGCTATCCCAGGCACGTTTCTGATGTTGGAAGGTGTAGGAAGAGACGTAAATGTCAAAATGAGTATCCTAGTCAGTTCAGATATTTAACTCTTACAAGCGGAGATTCTCCTGGCAGTTGATACTTCCCAATTGGAGAGGCCAGAAAGAATCTCCAATTCAGTTATTCTCAAGAGATCTCTCTGGGCAATAACTCCTCTTGAGGTATTCACCATACTATGGTGGTTACCACAATATGTCCATAACCCTGTAGTCATGGTGTTTCAAATAACAGAGTTACAGCTCTCATTTATTATTATATTTATTTATTTTTACCAATTTTGGAAAGCTGGCAAGCCTGAGAATGTGTGGAAGCGATCCTGCTGTGATATTATGTTTTGATATCAAAGGTACATAATTCAAAAAGATTTATGAGCAGGATTTAAAAAATCATGATGGTGGACAACTTTTACACCATTCTATATAGTTTCTGAGAAGTCTTACAGTAAGAGAAATAAAGTTTTCTGTTATAAGACATTTTCAATTCATTAGAACCCAATTCTGAACAATGTCTGTCAATAGAAAAATTAGAAACTGTTACTAGTTTTGGGCTTTACTATTTAACTCTCTGGATATGGGTGGATCAAAAAGCTACATTCAAAATTTAATTAAACTACTTTATTATCAATTTATGTTAATTAACTTAGCAACAAAACATAATTTATAATTCAAATGTTAATATTAGCCAAGTTTAATTTTCTTAATTTCAAAAAAAAAATTTAAATAAGTTCTTAATCTTATCTTGTCTATGTCACCTGATGCAACTGAGCCCTTAATTCCCCATTTTAGATTTCCTTTCTTATATGATTTTTTTTAATGTCCAACGTAATTACAAATACATGCTATAGATATTGGCAAATCAGAATATAAATGAAATGTCAAACCACAGGGCCATTCGAAGCAGTAAAGCCAGTCACATTGTTTAACTTGTACCAATCGCCTGACCCCTCAAAAACTGCTCCCTATGGCAATGAACCCACACGACATACCTTCCATATCATTATGTCTTTCAACAATGCCAATAACTCTCTCTCTGACAATGCTACTGGATTATTTATAACCAATAAAAAGATCAGCTTTTTCTTATACGAGTTATTTTGTTTTGATGTTTGTAATTAGACAATTAGCTTTAGTTTCATTGTTTACTATTGTGATGTTCAGCTCATGCAGCTAACAATGTTTTTAACCTATTTATAGTTTGTGTTTGTAACTCAATCATGTGTCTACATAAAGCTCTCCTGGTTTGATAAGTGGTTTCTGTGCTGTTATAAATGGTTTTCATGTTCTCTGAGATGGTCTAAGTATGTCTGTAAACAATAAAGTTAAATAAAAGCAAATGGGCAAGGCTAGTAGCTTATGCTACTAGAATAAGTATGTGGAATTGTCTGTTACAATACGTAGTTATTGTAACAAGAAAAAATAATTATAATTCAGATTTTTTTTATCTTTTCAGTTTACCTTTTATTGCTAATTTTGCTACAGTTAGTGTATAGAGAAAATAAACTATAAATTTTCACAGGTTCTAGCAAATTAAATATGAAACTGTAAGATGAAAAGAAGTATATTTATTTTTAGCAAGAAAATCACCTTGCACTCATACTGACTCAGTACAGGCTTTGCAAATTTTCAGACAAATCGTTAGTACAAATACTTTATTAAAAATCTGATTTTTTGTATACAAAAGACTTGTAATGTTTATTAAAAGCTTGCTAAAATTTTGTAAAGTACATTCAGAGTTATGTATAGTTTCATGGTTACATTGTGGTTACAAAGTCGGTCAAAGTGGCCGACACCAAATCTAGAAAGTTAACAGTTTTTTTCATTTTTACAAATGAACCACCAATTCTATATATATATATATATATATATATATATATATATATATATAATACTACTACTACTACTTAACTACTTAGTTAGTTAGTACGTAGACGTAACAAATTAAAGTAAATTAAAGTTACTACTAACCTACCTACTACTAACTCTACT
>NW_013665988.1:204840-210184 GCF_000517525.1 Limulus polyphemus
ATATATATATATATATATATATATATTTATATTTTAAAAATCCTAAGCACTTTAATAACTCTTGGAGTTGTCAGGACACAAAATTGAAAAAATGTGCAACTTACCACGTTCACTCTCATCATCAACTAGAATAATTTCTTCCAACAGTGCTCTTGGAGATGTACGAATGATGCTTTGAACAGTACGTAACAAGGTGGACCAGGCTTCATTGTGAAATACAATTACAATGCTTGTTGTTGGCAGTTTATCGGGGTATACCTTATTTTTACACCTGAGAAGTCAATGCACATTTTTATTATTAATATTATAATTACAATTTATTTTAAATATTTTATGATTGATCTACTACTGCTTAAACTGATTTGTTTTATCCACTATATTACTGTAGAGAAATACAGTATTTTTAAACTGGGCTACTTTCTGTTTATTTTCTTCCATATCCAAAAATATCCCTTTAGTTAGGCTTCATGTTTCTCATCATGCCATATCCATATTAATCAATGTGTAGGTCCCAAGAAATGCAATAATTTGTGTCAGCCATTCACTAGTTAAGAAATCATCTTTTACATGAAATATCAATATTCTTAAATGTAGATTCACGTTAAAAACCTCCATTCAGTAGCTCTTTGTCTACAGTTTCTGAACATTAATAAATATCTTTAATAGCAAATAGGTAATAACCTATAATAATTTCACAACACAAGAAACCAAGTATTTTGTTTCCAATGTATGTGCTTAATATAATGCTTGTTAAACATGTAAATTGTCACATGATTTAAGCTACAGTCTAGCTCTTAACTGGCTTATTTATATATTTTTAAACCTTAAAAAACAAGCCTTACCCCTCCATTCGAAAATCAGGGAGAGATCTATTGAGAGATATTCGATCACTAGCCAGTAAATTGAACTGATTAAGCTTGAATTTTTCCATTTTTAAAGACTCCTTCTCTTTAGGAATGATCACTGCTTTTCCATTCTCTCCAGGCCAATTAGATGGATTCTTCTGTAAAACTGGGAACAATAATAGAACACTTTATAATTATAGAAAATGCAAGTGTCACGTCTACTTGTAGATAAAGTTGTTCCACTAATAGTAGCTTGCATTGTTAAGAAGTGCCTTTACTAACAGTTACCACTTGGTTAACCCTTTAGCTCATCTGGTAAAGCACTCACATGGTGTGAGAGAGATCTTGGGTTCACATCAGAATCACGTAAAAAAGAAAAATTACCACACCCACTCTTTGACGTTATTCCCATATTGTATAATAAGTACTTTCTCAACCATCTGTTTATACTCAGGCTACTTTTATCAAAATTTTATGGCACTTTCAAAACTCATAGGTAGTACAAAGTAGATGACACCATACCTGCTTATTAGGTACATACAGTTCTACAGAACACATCACTCATTACTAGCATGGTGCTCAAATTTATAATTGAATGCCAAATCAACCATTAACATACCACATGCAATGCATAACCTTTTTTATAAGTAGCATTTAGAGTCAACATCTCTCTCACTCAGCACCACATTAGTAAAGTAGAACAATCAGAATTATTTTCACTTTCACATGTAAGTAAATATGCTAAAACATTTTACAGTCTGTAATAATATTATGGGCAAACATAAGTTATCATGAAGTATATTTTAATCTTTTCTGTACACAATTTTTCCAGATTATAGGATTGGCCCTTTAAGTGTTTTTGATCAAAGTACAGAAAATTGTCAAAATGTGCAAGATATGAGTAATAACTGCAATGTGATATCTAATTCTTATTTCAGTATTTTTTTAGATTAAAGAAATTGATCTTATTAAACATAGATGTGAGTAGAAAAGAATGTATGTTTATTATATTGCTTAAGAAGAGGAACATGTTTAAACAATTACATACTTTTTTCTACAGTCATTAAAAAAATAACAAATATTTCCAGTTATGACAAAACATACCTAGGTGTTTAATTCATTTTAATTCACTGAAAATATAAAATACCTTACCGGGATGTTCCCAACTCCTGAACTCTCCTGCTGGTGAATTTGGTGATTTGACAAATGGAACACGGTTTCCACTGTAAACTATTCCTCGTAACTTGTTGCCACGTTCACAAGATGTACCAATACACTCAGTGTAGTACATTAACAGACACACTCCCAAGAGAAACCATACAAGAGAGGTTGCTAAAACAATCTTGCAGGTGTGTAAACGTATTCTTCCACGTAGCATTTTTTTCTCAATTGATACCTATATCTTTATAAATCACAATTTTTCACAAATATTTACACATTCAGAAGTTACCCATTATTTTAACTTTTCCAAAGTCATTAGAGTAACAAACATACACCAACACAATAAAACGACTAGAGCTTTCAAACCTCCATTTGAAGAGAAGATGTATTATTAAACTTAATTAATTTTTTAACATTTTAACACCATCCTGAGTTTGTGTCCTTCAAAACAGTCTTCTCAACAGCAACTTCTATGACTCCCTATAAGAAAACAAAACAAATTCAGATCACTTAGAAAAAATATAAAACAAAATAATAACTAACAATGTAAAATTAGAAAATAGTTAATGCTACTAGTTTAGCATTGTAACATCAAAGAGAACAAGCCTAAAATACAAAATCACATATTCATAGAGCTCATGACTTATCAATGATAGTTATAGTTCGGAACATACATTTTGAGAATCATATATGAACAACATATCTTTGCTGCCCTTCCAAATGTGAACTTTCACAATAATTCTTTGAGATTCATCATTAAGAACAAAAAAATTTCTAAATATCTTATACCTACTCTACAAGCTGATAGTTGATTCACATGGTAATATATGTTTATGAGAATTAGAAATAAAAATCTATGAACTTGTATTAAATAATTCTCTCAAAATTGTGAACCTTTTTAATTATACTTTCACAAACTATGTTCACTTTGTACAAAAGGAGTAAATAATACTTACTCAGGCATTAATGAAATGGATAAGAGGTTATGTCCTGTATAGCTCTTATATAAATCATTAATAGCTCTGTCACATTATGAAACAAGTTTTATTCAAACATTAGCTTGATATCTACCTACCAGATATATATATATACAATATTCCTATACACATACACTTGAAAATTAGTTCACAAAGTTAAATTTTGTGTATACATTATAGATAATCAATACTATGTGTGAACCTTTCAAATATTTATTTATAAATCTGTATGTGTGTCAATATATTCTCTCTCTAGATATTTGAAGGTAGCTATTTGAAAATCGTTAAATCATCTTTTGCAGTTTGAATTGTCAATAGAAATGTCATAATACTCTATCAGCAACACAGAAATGGGTAAACCATGATTTACCTGACCATATCATACACTTCCACTGATTAACTGTTCACAATGTTTGTACTAGAGAATCACTGAATTCTTGCTTTCCTATTTGCATAAAAGATATTCCAGTTTTATACTTTTCTTTGCATGGTGTATTTAGGGATAGTTGAATTCTGACCACTGCTGAAAAGTTGGTAAATGGGACAAAGTTTAATACCAATGCACTTTATAAACCAATCTTAATCATCTTTTCCTTAGTCAGTCACCAGTGACCAGTGGTTGACAGCTACAGTTTTCTTAATGACAGACATATCCTTAATGATTGCCACAGTTGGTATAGTCTGATGACATATTCTTGGAGAAGCCAGTCAAAGAAATAGTCTTTGATTATAACATTCTTGCTAAACAGGCACCTGCTATCACACCCTTCAAAAGTTGGAGACATTCTTTCTCTTACTCATTGTCTTGTAGTCTAACTATTACATGACTATATTTTAAGGGACTCAAACTTTCACCTGATACACAAAACAATATGTCTGCTTTTTATATGCAAATAGATGGGATATTCCATAAATGTGTTATGGGGATTCCCAATAAAGCAGCCAGTCAGAGTATATATATCAATGCTCAATATCTTGTGAAATGCACGTTTAAGAACATAAAAAAGTTGTTATTTCTGAATATAATAACTTCTGTTCTTGATATTAACACATAATCTTTAAAAGTATTTTTTGTTTCAAATATACCATTGAAGAGTAAAATATGGTATTAATATTAGATTTCCTCAATATATTGTGACTTTTTTTTTTTTACTGTGCTGCAAGACGAGATCCACAAACACGTACTTCCTGCCTCTACAACGTCATATGCTTCAAGGAAAATAAATACCTGCACTCATGCTTTTCTTATTTAAAAGTTTATATTACATGTATACATTCTACAAATTCATAAACCTCACTGAAAACAGTTGCTGATGGCTATTTACAGCAGAATGCAGAGCCAAATTTTAGCATTCTTTTCTTTCTGTTATGACCCACTTATAAGGTATATTCAACTTTACAGCATCATACAACTTATATACTCAGTTATTTAATATAATAAATTTCTACTCTAGACTACTTTTCAATGTCATTATTTACTTGTTTTTTTATATTTTTGGCAAAAGATACTAAGGCTATCCACCGCTGCCCTTAATTTTGAACTACTGACCAGATGGAAAGAAGCAAGTCAATAGCATCCTACCACCCACCATCTATGTTAAGGTACTGACCTTTTTTTATAATGTACCCACAGCTTAAAATGTGGGGAATATTTTGTGGTATCACACAGATTCATACCTAGCTCACTAACTTTGAAATCTAGAGCTCTACCACAAGGCCAATCCATATCCAAATTAATTCTACATATATATATATATATTTACTATTTATCTGGCATAAACTGCATAAGAATGAAACCCCATCTGGTGGCATAACTTAAAATATCATACACATAACAATTTTGAATATCCTTAGGTTATAATGAAAAATAACCATTACCACATTTTCTGACTTGCATAACATTTTATTTCACTGAGTAAGAAATATTTATCAATGCCCTAGGCCTAATGTAAACTGAGACCATATAAAGAACACAAACATAAGTAATGATCAAATGCATCGAAACAGTAGCACATTTACATGTTTGACAAATGAGACAAGTAGTCATTATTTTATTGCATTTCAACTGTAAGGGTGTGTTGTAACATTCTTCTTTTATTGGGTGGAATTTTTAAAATTATTTGGTGAAAATAGTTTGAAGTCCAGTACACATAATGATAAATTAGTTTATTTCTTCCTTAACATTTCTACAAGTTGCCTTTACTTGTATACTGTTGTGACTTATTGGCCTACATTTACAAATGATGTTTCAATGGAAAATACCTCGCTAATAGTACAATGACTAACATTAAATATTGTTACGTATCTGCTTGTTTGTTAATTTCCGGTAGAAATCCTTTCCGAGGAACTTCAGCGATACAA
>NW_013665988.1:211184-230330 GCF_000517525.1 Limulus polyphemus
AATCTCGATAACTTCCCTCTCGAGTCCTTTCTTGATTAAACCAGTTTATTCTTCCTCGATACAAACTTTTAGTACACAGTAGTTCCACAATCAGTACGTTTCTCGTCACTTTAACTTAACATCTTTTATAATACACACTATAAATCACAGCAATTCACAATCTCGATAACTTCCCTCTCGACGAGTGCAAAACACACACTTTATTCCCCTGCTGGCTTTCTCTGCCAGGCTTATATACTAATAAAGAGGGCATCTCGAACACACTTGAACTTCCCCAATCATTTGAGAAACTCATCACGCACGTCATGTGACTTCCGCTGTCGTAACAATATAGATTTGTACAATTTCTTGGCTAATTGATTAAGTACCTAAATATATATATGAAAAACTAACACTGATCCAAAGACTTCACTGAACTAAACTGGCTGATTTACTGCCAAGTGACTGGCTCATTCGTATTTTCACATTACACTTCTAGATATAATCATTGAAGTTACTTGATTTTTGTGATGTCATCTGGAACATTCTAAACTTTTCATTCTTAACATCACGTGCCCTCTAGCTAAAGTCTAAATTTCCACATGCATAGTTTACAACACTGCCCACTTCCTAGAGTGTGAAGTCCCTTGGACAATCCATAAACAAAATCTAAACACTACATTAAACTGTCCATTCACCAGATATTTTTTGGTGGTTTTCTCTTCTGCAGCCCATGGTATACAGATAGGATAACCTCTTATCCCTTGATCACTGACCTTCCTGTCACTGGGGAAGTCCTTCCTAGGTAGTTGGTCAAGTGAATCACCTGGTGGCTCTATCCTTGATAATCCTTTGGAAGTGGTTTTGGGAGGAACCCTTGTCTCCTCAGCTGGTTGAGTTTCCACTGACAAATTCCTCTCCAGTATTACCCAGTTAGCCAGTTTCTCTCATTAACATATTCCAAAGATGATAATGGTGGTATGCTGTCTTTATGTAGGGATTTGACATCAAAATTTCTACATTTTTCCTTAAAGGTAACTACTTATGTTCTTTGATGCAAAGTGCTATTAGTAAAGCTAGATCTTGCAATGTACCATAAAGATTTGTCTCAAATTTTATGGTTTGTCATGTTCATTTCCCTAATGATGACACCTTTATTCTTCAGATGCACAAAAATTCTACAAACCATTAATCTTTCAGGACATGCTGGAGTATTTGATCCTATTATGGCTCATTCACTAGATGTAAAGCTGTTTTTAACAAAACCTGGTATGAGTATTCCACTTCTTGATGGAACAATGACAGCTTTATTTGTTGCCGTTGAAAGTTCAACCTCTGGCATAGTAACTTCCATGTAACACAGGGGGATTTTGTGGTCATAAATTGTGAAGCTAGCCTAACTTCACATCTAAGTTTCCTCATGAAGTTAGTTCCCAATATGCACTCTAACTCTATATCAATTAGCCACACATCATGAGGCATAGATGAGTTTCCTACAGTAAGGACAACAACTTTCCTCTTGCTGAATCGTTATGTCCACTTGCTGTTTGCATCAATCTCTTTTCGTTTTATAGCTGGAGGCAATAAAAAATCTAGAAATTTATCAATGCTACTAGATTTTTGTGATATAATCTAGGTCATTCTAAATTTTTGACCTTAACATCAAACAGCCTCTAGCTAAAACCTAAATGGAAATATTGAAAATATAGCTTACAACTGTTGTCTTGATATTTAAGGGCGTAGAAACACTTGGACATGAACAGCACATTTCACCAAATCTGGGGTTTAGATGCCAAAGTCAACTGGCAAAATGGACTACCTGTGTGATGCTCAATGCAGAGATCGAACTCCGAATTTTAGCATTATAAGCCATCAAGTTTATAGCTGAGCAACAAGGTGACTAAAAAGCAAACCTCATAGATTACGCACAAGTGTCATTATGTCAGTGCAATACAAAATTGTCTCTTGTAATATTGGAAAAACTATAGTATCTTTGTTTTATGAAGAATGCAGATCGGTCCTATGGTACAGTTCTGAATTTCAGAGCTTGGAAGCCATGTTCAAATCCATAAGGTACAACAAAATATTCATTTTATTTTAAACTATGGGTGAGGTATGAGTGAGACAATTGCTTAACATGGATGGAGGGTAGTAGTGTAATGCTGACTGGCTCACTTTTCTTTGGTCGGTAGTTCAAAATTAGAAATGGAAGCAGATGTCCTTAGTATATTTGACATAAATATAAATATTTTATGAATCACTCTTTAGCATTGCTACAAATGACAAACAAATCTACTGCACTTCTTGAAGACTTATCAGCTTAGTAACACTCTTCATCATTTGACAATATTCTATCATTCAGAGGACAAAACTAACTTCTCAATTGGCTGTACATCATTACACACATACACGATGACATGTCTTGATTCTATACACTGCATCAAATAGAAGAAGATAAATATGATAAATGGGACTCAAAAATACCTATAAGCATAATAATGTATGTAAAACTAAAATTGTAAATCTATTTTGACAAAGACTGTTGTATTGTTAGCTAACTTTTTCTATCAGAACCAAAACAGTTTCAGCAAATATGATACAGAAAAAGAATAGTCAACGTAACAGGGTATCAGCCAAAGATGCTCCATCAGATAGCCATGAAAACCAATTAAAGAATAAATAGAAATTGTAGCTATGACAAAGCAAAACTACTATTATGATATTATTCCCTCCAACTTAATTAATTTTTATGCAAAGTAGACATTTTATGATCAGTCATGTGATGTGAACTGCAAATAATTGGTCATTTGCCTTAAGTTTGTGAATGAAGGCTACTCTATTCAGCCAATCTCTTCTTCAAGAAGAGTGTATTGACACAGGTACCACAATGGAGGTGGGCTTTATCACACAAAAAGCTTAAGTCATGGTCAACTGCACATGCATTGTAGCTCAAAGGGTCAAAGGATGTGTTCCCTATAATCTGTGTTATTAATGATATTTCATAGATGGTAGAAGTCAGTACATTAAACAATTCTCATCCTTTCTCACACCTTATTTCCACTACTGCCATATGAATAACATTCATGTATTAAAATGGGATATATATATATATATATGGTTTCAGTTTCTCCAAATGAATAAAAGTCTGTTATATAATTGTAAGATGATGTGCAACTCAACTATAAGAAGCATATTGCTCTACATGTTGTTGGTCCATTGAACATATTTTGGGTACCTTTGCAAGTGATCTCTGTTTTGTAGAATGCATGACTGGCATCTGGTGTACAGGCCAGTCTTGGGAAGTTTGTTTCTAACCATCTATATACTGACATGGCATCTGGTGTACAGGCCAGTCTTAGGAAGCCTGTTTCTAACCGTCTATACACTGACATGGCATCTGGTGTACAGGCCAGTCTTGGGAAGCTTATTTCTAACCATCTGTACACTGACATGGCACCTGGTGTACAGGCCAGTCTTGGGAAGTTTGTTTCTAACCGTCTATACACTGACGTGGCATCTGGTGTACAGGCCAGTTCTGGGAAGCTTATTTCTAACCATCTGTACACTGACATGGCATCTAATTCAATTTCAGAATCTGTACTCTATGACTGCGACAAACCAGGACCAAAAGTTAGTGGTCATCTTGTGTCATTGATGATGGTCTACTTTGTCCTGGTGTCCAAAAAAATCTTGCCATTGATTTGAAAGGAGTTTAACATTCTGCTAACCAAACTATGAGCTAACTTGCAATAACTTGCTATTATTTGCTGGATGTGATTTATTCAGTGACTATTATAAGTAAAACAACCATCTTCTCTGAGGTTTAACCATGGTTTCGAGGACTTGGCGACTGTGACAAGATTTTATGAGACCACTAAATAAAGTATAGACTGAATGACCAATCACTTGTAGTTCATATAACTAATCACCAGATGTCTGATTTTCATAACAATGAAATGAAGGAGGGATAATTGACATTATTTTTTAATATTAGTTTTGGGTCACATCTATAACATTAACAATTTTGATTATTTTTTAACTGTTTTGAGCAGTGCAGTTTTTTAAAACTAATGAGTACATCCTCTCTCTCTCTCTTGTACAATGTTTTAAACTTATTTTCATGTTTTCAGGCATGATGACAGTGCAACTAAATTTGGCTTTATCAGCAATTTAAAAAAATATGACAAAAACAAGTTTCCTATTTTGATAATACACAATTAGTGTATGATTTTACTTTAGCTCTGCTGAAATTTACTAACAATGTTTATCAATTTGTTATAGTTCACTAATAACAAAATACCAAAATGTAATTCAATATTTGTAAAATTCATCAGAGCAAAAATTATCATCAAAACTTTTATGTTGTCATTGTTAATGAACATTTTATATTAAATGTTCAGTAATGTCATTAATGAAAGATGCTCACACTATGGACAACAATCGTGCTAAAAACATCAATAAAAACTTAAGATCCGATATCTCCCGTAGTTATAGCTTCTAATGCCAATGCTCATTTATATTATTTCGAATTACTGAAATTGTATTCAAAACTCGAAGATTTTATTAACTAATGTATACTATCCTTTTATTGATAAGCCGACGCTAACGACCCTAGTGGCAGTGTTTATCTATACGTGTAGAATTAATGAAACGTGTTCGTGTACACAACTTTAATGAGTTGCCCAATAAAGAAACAAAATAGATTTACGAATTCTCTGCTTCATTAATTTTCGTAATGGGATATGTTCGTGTATAAAGCCTAAACAATTCCCTAATCTATGAATTTTTCGTGATAGCACTCTTTCGTGACAATTTGCTCGAAGGGTACAGTTGGCCGATATAACCTGATGAACCAGCATACATATCTCGAGAAAAGCATTGTAAACAAGAGTAGATATGTCCATTATTACGCATACCACATTCTAGCAATGAAACGCTAAAAGACTAGTGTGAACAATTATATATAAGAATAATCCAAATTAATGGTAAAAATTGTTATAACCTTTATATTGGAGATAAGGTTAATTGAAGTTAAAGCTAAAAAACAAGAAAAGAAGAACGTTACGAATGAACTTGAAGCAAATTTACGTATTCAATGTATTATTTAAGTTGGGATAAAAAACAACTCAAGTAAGCCTAATTATCTAACGTACTAAAATCTTTACAGGAATAACATTGATTTAGTTTCAAACTTTTATTAAACCACTTAAAAATATACAGGAAGTTCATTTTTAATGGATATATTGTTTCCCAGTTGTTCGCTAACGGAAGTTTCACTGACTTTAACACGCTCGTTCAGATTCTCTTGAATGTTTGTTTGAGATATTCGCACAAAGCTGCAAATGGCCCATCTGCTCTAGCCGACCCTAATTTTGAACAGATAGGCAAGAGGGTAAGCAGATAGTCAACAACACCTACCACCTACTCTTGTGATACTCTAATCGAAGTGGGGACGGGACGCATATAACACACCCTAGTATCTACAATCTAGCACGCTACCTGTAGGCCACGCCTGACCTGCTATATGAAGGAATCATTAGAATTTCTTTAAACTAAGTATTACATAAATGGCTTAATAATTATTAAATACCTGCTTGTTATTGTAATATGTGATATGCTCTAATGTTAAATTTAAGTTTTCAGTTATTTTCGCAAATATAACTATACGAGTGTATAAAATGTTTCTGTTAGTGGTAAAATTATTTTTATTTCCTTTTTATATATATTTTTTAAAGTAGAGTTAAAATTATACAAAAATCATTAATAATACTGTATGTTTTACTGAAATGACGCAAGTGGAGGAATGATACATCCAAAAACTCCTGAGCGAAAAAAAAACTGCTTTGGCTCAAACAGTCAGAAATATCTCATAGACACGACAAAATAAATCAATTCGGTATTAGTCACATTGCATCATTTTTTATTCACGTGCTATAAATATGACTCCTAATTCACCTTAGAATTATCACTGAGTTACACCGAACAATATGTGATGTAGTGAATTAGGAGTTAAGCGGAATGTAAACTAATTTTTACAGCACATGAATAAAATGATACAATGTGAGTAAGGCCAACTTTCTTTATTTTGTTGTTTATGAAATATTCCCTACTGTTTGAACCTTTTTTTTTAAATTTCGGGATCCCGTGTGGGCCCTACTTTATCAACAAAATTACACAGTTGGTCCTGCTGAATCAAAGTTTCATCTTTAATATAACTACAAAGTTTCTTTTTTTTTTTGAAAATAACAAAGTTCGCGTTGGTGCTTGCTGATTATAATTTGATTTTTTAAATAATTGACGATAAAATTCACTAACTGGCTAATTTATTTTCCAGAAAAATTCCAGACTCACAAAAAAAAAAAAAAACAGAAATATCAACCTTGTCTGAAACACACTTAGACTCACTTTAAACCATAAATAATGAAACCGAAACCCAGAAAACGTAATGATTGTTGTGCGACAACAAAAAAAATGTAATGTTAAAGTCAAAACCGGTTAACCTTGCTTGTAGTAATTTCGTTTTATGTCCTCAATTTGTGTTGTTATAAATAAGTTCTCAAACTTTCCATTCGAATATTGAATAAGAAAACTTCCTATTTACATTTCACTCGAAACAACAGCACTAATTTATGGAAGAGTATTTGTATGTTTGTTTTTGAATTTCGCGCAAAGCTTCTCGCAGGCTAACTGTACAGGTCGTCCCTAACTTGAACGTGAAAAACTAGAGGGAGGACAGATAGTCAAGACCAATCACCGCCAACCCAAACTACTAAATAACAGTGGGATTGACTGTAAATTATAACGTTCCCACAGCTTGCGAGTCTAGTGCCTTAAGAGCCAGGCCATGGAGGAGTAATGTAATTTTACTCTTATCATTAATTAACCTTGGAATTACCGCTAGAATCCAACTTTTAAAAACATTTTTGTATATTATTTATGCAGTAAACTAATTCTTGGTCCATGACGTTGACAATTCCAGGGTGACTGATAACACGAGTTACATACAACACAAATGTAAAATATTAAAAATAATTTGGTTCCCATGTGTATTTTACACAGAAAATAAGTGTTTTCATCCGTGATTTTTTGTTGTTGCCAGTTCTTTATACTTAACAATTGTAATAACAAAATTTCTCAATATGATACAATGTATAGACTCCATCGCACGATACGTAAAGTCAGTAACATGAGGGTTAGATAAATAAATAGATAAACCATTCCTAGTCAAGCAACAATGTTTGTAATTGAATAAACACATACACATACACTTTTTACATTGTTTAAATGAATGAATAAATATTAATAAAAAGTGTCGTTTCGGAAACTTTGTTTAAGAAGTTCTAACTCACTCAACATCCCCGAACTCTGCGATTACTGCTTTGGTCTAAACATGGTTATGAACTTCTCTTACTTAAAATTGCTACACATGTAATAACTCTTGTTACTGTATGTTTATGACAAAGCTACTGAGGCTATCTGTTGGCATCCCTAATTTTCAACTTCCGACCAAAGGGAAGGCAAAAGGCCGGCATTTTCGACGTCGGGTTTCGATCCTGCGACCCGCATATTGTGAGTAATGCACTCTAACCATGAAGCCAACTTGTGTTACTACAGTTTGTTTGTTTTGAATTTCGCGCAAAGCTACACGAGGGCGATCTGCGCTAGCCGTCCCTAATTTAGCAGTGTAAGACTAGAGGGGAGGCAGCTAGTCATCACCACCCACCGCCAACTCTTGGGCTACTCTTTTACCAACGAATAGTGGGATTGACCGTCACATTATAACGCCCCCACGGCTGAAAGGGCGAGTATGTTTGGTGTGACGGGGATCCGAACCCGCGACCTGCAGATTGCGAGTCGAGCACCCTAACCACCTGGCCATGCCGGGCCTATGTTACTACAGATCTTTACTTGATGAATGGTAAAAAATGAGATTGGTTAACATGTCATCAGTGTCAACCGTTTTAAATACAAAATAAATTTAATTATCAACACAGTTTATTATTGCAGTGTTAGGAATAAACGAACTCTGAAATAAAATCTAACCTAGAAATAAGTCATTATGATTTTCTATTATATTTATTTATATATATAAAATTTAAGACAATAATTTATAAACTTTTCTGCTTTATAAAAATACTTCACACAACAATTTAAGATGTATTTTTTAAGTTTTTTCTTTTTTAGTTTTGGAAGATAATTTAAAGTTATTTACTGAGGCTAATATTCGGGAGGGGCTGGAGAGGAGTAATGTAACTAACAACGTCAGTCAAATTTAAATTCGCAACGAAGACAATTTAAAATTAGTTTCTGCCTTTAGATTAAAAACAAAAATCGCCGAGATCCGACAGATATTAAGCATTGATTCAAGACTAAGGCATAAATCACGATGTAGTAAAACTAAGAGAGGTAGTAGAAAGAGTAGGGCCTACATAACGAAATGGTTACACTATCAGTCAGATTTAACTTCTATTCAAAACTTTCAGTATTACGCTATTTTCGGTATCACTCAGTTTTTATTCCCAAAGTGAATATTTATGGTGTAACAATTCATCGTGTTAACAAATTTACACTGACCAGATTCTAAACTCAGGAACTTTGGTTCACATCAAAGTTTTAACGTGGATGCTCCACCAACAGTCAGCGGGGCTCATTACACCCCCCCCCCCTAAGAAAGACTCATCCTCTAGCCGTCTAATTCAGTTTGGTGTTTGCCGACTCCAGGATACTGGTATGGGTTTATATTCCAATGTTGCTGATTTGCGATAAGGGTTTTCGGGCTTGATTTGACGGGTTATTCTCTGTGCATAGACTAACCGATACGCCTACAACCCTTGAAAACCTTATCCATAACACTACTCAATTTTGAGATAGACGATTAATACCTACAGTGTCGGGATATGACACAGATTTTGCATCTTGGAGCAAACCAATCTCGTAGAACACTGGAAAAGAGCATCGAGTAATTTTTTTTTATAAATCTTTGTCCAGTGTAACAATTCATATTGTTAAGCAATGTTAAGGACCTATTAACATACCTCGAAGGAGTTAAGTATTTTTTTATTAGCCTACCCATGTTACAACTTGAAATGTTTTTATCCCAAATTCGCATGTTGATTGCAAGTTTTAGGAACAAGTCTTCTATACGAATCCAATGAAATCTTCGTGTATGGTTGCATCACTATCAATCTCACAACACAAGTAATAAGAATTTCTATTTATGTTAAATTTCAATTGGGCAATCAATTATAAGGCTTTTTATTTTAATGAAATGTAAATTAAAACATAATGGCAAACGTGTATATCTAATGTACTTCACGTCAACAATACTTGTCTGTAATTAATCACTAATACATGTATACTTCTGTAAAAGTTTCTTGCAATTCAAGCAATTAGATGTCCGTCTCAAACTGAATATCCACTGTTTTCAAATATTTTTTATTGCATTTAATTCAATCTTAGTGGTAAAAGATGTCAACTGCATGTAAACTTTTAAACAACCATAATATATATACATATAATACAATATATGTATTGAAATACGCCTTGTTTACAAGCCTAAATGTTCAGATTTTTAGGTTATAAAAGCCTACATTTTCAGATCTTACACGCTAAAATACTCATCATAGTTATAAAAGATGAAATAATGCAGAGTTACTCAGAATTAAAAGAAAAAAAAAGTGGGAAGTCGGTAAAGGAAACACCGATATTTTAAGGGACTTGATGGCCAGTTTACGTGACTGAAGTCGGTGTTGTGTGCAATAACAAGACTGATAAGAAAAAATATACGCGCCCTTTCTTTTCACGACCACCAATGTGTACGCGTACACATATAAATATAATGATTAAAATTACTGACACACATCTGAGCTGTAACGCAGATGTCACAATACAGCTGTTCATGTATGAAAACTTGCCAGACTCAGTTATACAAATATAAGTACTGCAATGTTCTAATCTCTTAATATTCACAGGATTACGAAGCTTTGAAAAACCAATTCAAACTTTTCTTTTTTCTCTTCAATTTGCTGTGGATATATTTTCAAAATCTAAAATTAAATGCTGAAATCTAGTGATATTTAGTTATAAACAGGGCATGAAATGTAGTTAAATAAGGATATTCAAGTAGTAAAGTGTAATCAGGCAAATAGTATAAGCTTTCGATTTATGAGGAATGATGCACTTTTTTTTTAGGCGAAGCAAGTAATTTGGGTAGCATAAGCAGTAAGAAATCTAAACATAATTAAACTAAGTAGTTACCAGTAGCTGGAAATGTTTTACTTTGTTGCTGTATTTACAAGAATGTTACATTAGGTATCTAAGTGTAACCACTTTCTATATTCCAAAGTTTTTGTTTCTGTCAATGGGAAACCAGTTTTATACTTCACTGTCCAGAGTGTTAATTTGACAGTGAGAAAAAGGGCACTTTTTGGACTTGAGGTTGAAAAAGCAAATACTTGACCCCCCCTACCTCCAGGTATGTTACAACAGCTATTCACACTTTCTATTCACAACAAAATTCATCAATAAATATGACATTAAAAATGAAGAACTTTCTACACAAAAACAAATTTATTACCTACTATTTAAACTAATAATTTACTGTTGTTTATATACGAAAATATACTAAGGACAACACAGAACTATATATAATTAGGTTACTGCATTCTCTACAAACATTCTCATACTTCCTGTACAAGACTTCCAAACTACTAAAAACAAGTTTCTATAAAAATATTTGAATTAAATGCACAAAACTATCAATGACACCATATCTAATGCCCAACATAAGATCACCTATATTCCATAAGTACTTTTACCACCAAAACCAGAAGAGAATGAACTTACTTTAAGTGGAAAAAATACAAAATGAAAAGTGCAGGATTAATATGATTGTTCAACATGTTACAAAAATACTATATATATTTATTGGTGTTCACCTGAAAATTTTTCTTAAAGTTCATTTATTATAGTAAAACCTGTCACCAGAATGTGTTCACGTGTTACGTATTTGGAAATTGAGTTTACTAGTTTTACCTACACTCAGCATTTCCCAAACATTTGTCATCCATCCCTCCTTTAATAAATATGGTTTCTTGCATGCCCCCCTCCTTTTTAAATGAGTGAAAGAGTGAATTAAGTGATGAGATGTAATACACAGATACACATTAAAATGCTGTGTGTGTTTTAGTAATTATTTTTTTATATGCATTAGTGAAAAATATATTAAAACATTTGATTTTGAATTATTGAATTACTGACTCCACCCTAATTGCCCCCCCCCCCAAGAGACAATTAATACGTAACCCTCAGAGAGTTGCCCCACACTTTGGGAAATGCTGCTTTAACTGATATGACCTCTTCTGTATAAAAATTTCCAGATATGCTAACAATAAATAAAAAGGCCAGGTCTGGAGACTTTGCTCCTATTATTTCTCTAGTTATAAAACTGATACAAGAATACTCATAATAAAGCAATTCACTCATACTCACACCTATGTGACAATCTACAGTAATACTTAAAACCAGCTGTTAGGTTACTAACTACAATAACAAAAGAATTGAGGACTTGTTATGCAGAATGTGAATAAGAATGACTTGACTATAAAATAAAAAAAGTATACATACATTTATCACATATAAACACTTTACCAAACAGGCATGTGAGCTCCTAGCTGGGCAAAAGACACTTGAATAGTATTAAAATTATGTTCTTTCTTCAGTAGGTTGTTTTTCTGTATGTGACACGATTGTAGAGATTAGAATTACATAAAGGTTAAGACCTTGCATAATGTACAGTTTCTAATCTCTGCATTAGTTGTCAGAGTGCCTTTACAACTACACTGTATGTCCAATCTGATATAGAAAAACTTTGTAATATCTACATCTTGCTACATGACTGCCAGACAAGCAATCCAACCAAGCAAGCTTAGGAGGTTACTACTCATGGCATCCATACATGAAGATAGATATGTTCTTGAATCAAACTTACAAGTTACAGTGCATGTGAAAGTTACTACGTTCATGATTAATGCAGTCAAAAGCTGAGAAGACAGGTCCTTAACTATGTATAGCTACCTGTACATTACCTGAAATAAGGGTATTTTCAGACTCTAGCTATAATAAGGCTTGGTTTATAATACCTGCATGTCCCAACTAGACAGGGAAACTTGCATGGTGTGTGTAAAAAGTGAATAGTACATAAGAACCTAGATTGTTGACATATATAAACAGTGAAGAGTGATGTGTAAACATAAGAACTAAAATTGATTACAACATGAAAAAGAGTGGAGTACATCATGGCTAAAGTTAATGCAATGTCTAAAAAGTATAGTGCACAAGAACTACAATCAACGGCACTTGTAAAAGTAAGATGCATAAGGACTACAAGGCAGGTGTAAAAATTATAAAAGAAATAAAGCTGATGATCAGTAAATAATATAGATAGACAAGGCAGTTCTATTCCAACACATCTGTGTTTAAATATGTATGTAAAAAACATTTCTCTGACACAAAATGTGTTTCTCATAAAATAAAGATAATCTTGTAAGAAATACATAAAGATGAAAATAAACATCAAATCTCTTCTTCACTATCCGTAGGAATTTAATATCTTTTTTTTTCAACTGAAAAAAAAAACTACTATGTTAGAGACAACTGAAAATATGTATTGAATGAACTTTAGTATGATGATTAAAGTACATTCGGTGTCTTGTGTTTATAGATGGATGTTTTCCTAAGCTCCTTTCTATAAGTAGAGATGAGGTTTCACTTTTAACTTAATTTGGTGTTGTATACAAAATCAGTGTTTCCCAAATTGGGGGCCATGAAGCTTTTTCTGGGGGACTGCAACAAAACAAAGATGCTGAATTAATTTTAAATCTAAATAAATAATAAGCTGATAGAAATTATGTTGAATTGATTAAATGATACAGTATGTTGATAGGAGATGATATTGTTTTTACTATGACACTGTTTTTCAATCACCATGCTAAAGTTATAGGTTGGGGGGAGCCTCAAACTTTTTTTATTCATTGAAATAAACAACTGTGAAGAATTAAGTTATCATTATTTCTTCCTTCAGATGTAGGAGTCTGTTGGCACATAATCATTACACATATCATACCATTAACCACTTATTAAATTACACACACAACTTCATTTAATAGAACTTACACTTTTTCTACTTACATTTTGTGCAATCATCTTGTTTAAGCATAAACTACAGTGTATGATGTAACTCAATGGTCAAATAATATTGAAGTTACTGGTTTGTGATGATGTTAATTATTGTAGACATGTGACACCAATATATGCTGAGCTATGGTATATAAATATTTAACTGCGGAGTCAGGGGAATAATTAGTGGTTTTTATTAGTGCTGTTTTTGCAGATATTATCATATAGGTTTTACATTACTGGTGCCTAAACTTAATGTGTAAAATCAGTTAGTGTATATACATGTATATGTCCAGTATAGTGAATGTCCCTTGTCCAGTATTCATGAATTATCCTTTATCAAGCTGTCTTTATGTATTAATTAACAGTTCCTAGGATTACCTGAGGTGTCTTTATCAAGTTAGTCAAGGCTATTGTAGATGACCTAGTCACCTTGTTGGCAGAACTAGATTGTAAAAAAAAATGTTTTCCCACTACTTGCTTAATGTTTTCATGATAATATGTTCTAAAATTCTTATGTAATTACTTAGGGAATTATTTCTTTTTACTAGATACACCATATACACCATCAAACAACCAAGGAAGACTAATCTTAAGCGTATTTAAGCAATGTATCGTGTTCTGAATTGTGTTATAAACCTTCAGTTTCATTGGTAGCTTGTAGGTTTTAGTTGTAAGTGGTTATCATGCATACTTTTTGTTTTGTTGTTTCTCAGTAATGTAGAACAGGATGGTACTTTGTGCCCACTACTCCTTTAGTTAAAATGTTAATTATTTCAAAATAAAGTGTTTTTCAGAATTCTTAGTTTGGACACAGATTTGCTTAAGTAACTCTAAGTTTCCCTATTTTGAAAGCATGCAAAATGTCGACCTTCTAAATGGCAATTAAACTGACTTTCTTTCAGGAAAAATAGCATATAAAGTCTACAATTCACTTCAAAGTGGTGACTGAGACAAGACTATATGAGATCACTATATACAGTATAGGTTGAATTATCAACTACTTGTATTTTAGATCACATGACTAATCATCAGATGCTTGATTTTTGTGACAATGAAGGGGAGAGAAATAATTGGCATTTTATGATAGTTTTGAGTTACATCTATAACATTACATGTTCCAAAAATCTTATAATTATTTTGAGTAGTGTAGTTTTCCAAAACAATTAACATATTTTTTTCTCTTGTACAACATTTTTAACATATTTTTTGTACTTTCAGGCTTGACTATAGTGCAACTAAATTGTTAATTGCATAGTTTGTCTTACTCAATATGGCATTAGAAACTATAAAAATAAACAAAACAATTACCTGTTTAGTAATGTCAGCAAATAAGAGAAGTGGCATTCACTCTAAAGTTTAACTTTCAGTCAACACAGACTGTGAATATTAGGTGCATTTTGTGTACAAACTTGGCTTTGTTTGTGTATTTTGTTTTTGTTTATAAAGACTGTATGAAGTATTAGAGATAGAGAAAATTAAAAATTTAGACACATTCAGAAGATTCAAGGGTTATTTTCAGAGGTGTAACATAGTAAGACCCAGTGTTAACCTTTAACTGTATTGATCTCTTAATTTGATTGAGTTAACTAGAAGGGAATTTTGTGTTTAAACTTCAGAGAAAAAGGTTTGAGCATTGGAATTTTGTAATGTTGTTGTATACGTTTTAACATGTAGTTTAGTTAACATCTGAACTGTAGTGTAAACTAAATTTTCAATTTTATTTAAACTTTTGGAGCTTTATCTTAATCTTCACCAGTTGTCAGTTTTCACTTCAAATTAAAGATTTATTTTAACTTACATGGGATGGGATGTCAAATTGAACTGATAAGAGCTTATAAACTAAGTCTTCATCTCGTTCTAATCAGTTTGACAAACACCATTAAACACATCACCTTGTTTTATTGTTGTATTGTTATTATGCTTTTGTGAATAAACATCTGTTCTTCATACTTCTATCAGTCTTAAGTCCTTCTCCTAAACAATCCTGCTTACAAATCAGAGAAAACATTATACTCTGTAGTGTGATATTCTCCAAACCTCCAATTATCAAGCCTAACTGACTGTTCTGCAGGAAAACTGTTTTAACAGAAATACCACAGTAAGACATGACTCTTGAGCCATAATCACAAACCATTATCCTTTTAGCATGTGCAATAGATTGGGTCAGTCACTATGAACCACCATTACGGGGAGTTTTGTCGAGTGTACGCGAATTTAAATTTATTGTGCTTTGACCCAAAAAACTGGGAGTATTATTTCCAAAGCATAAGTGATTTTCCTTTGACATTCACTTAAGATATCTAACCAAACACTTCTATTGTAAAAATTTAAAGAATAGTGCTAACTAGTTACTTTGCCAGATAAACGAAAAATCAGCATAACCCTGAAACTTATTTCATGTTATTTGCATACAACTTCATAAAAAACAGCAGCATGATAACTAGGTGTATAACTGAAATAATTCTTCTGTATTTTAAATAGTGAAAATAATGTAGTGTAGCACTTGTGTTGATATACATATTCATTACTTTATTTGAGCTATTATAAACTGCCATTTTTTTAAAACCTGATTAAGCATCACTGGCTTAAAAGATCTGAAAAAACATTCTCACTTACAAATGAATAAAGTGCAAGATAAAACTCACCTTTCTACAATACTAAAATCTGAAGAGGGTAAAAAAAAGCATGCTCATTATAGACACCTATTCTTTAACTGTATTACTTAACACTAACATCAGTTTTAAGACTAACAAAGTCAGTCATATATTCTTGAAATACACTAATTACTCACCACAGTAATCTAGTTGAAAATATTTCAGAAAAGATGAGAAAAATTAAGCATACATGCTTGAAGTAGTTTGAAATCAAACTCAAGTTTATTAGTTTTGGGTTTACTATTATTATTAGGAAAATTTACAAAAATCAAAATTATCTAAGATTATCCCTTGAAAATTCTATGTACAAAATTAATCACATATTACTCTTTAACTCTAAAATTATAAATAAATTGTGTTTAAATGCTACTTAACTTTAGTCAAAGGATAAGTAGATACAGCCTAGATATAAACTAATCTCTGACAAGACAGTTAGTGTCAATTTATCTTTCCAAAATAACAACTTTCCCTTTACCTCTTTAGTCAAATTTTAAACCAAAGTATATTTTTTAAATAACAATGTTTTAAAACAATACTATATACAAATAAACGGACCTGTGTTGTGTAGCACAGTGTTCACAATACCATGTAACAGAAGTTTCAAATACATGTATAAGTTGAACTTATTGAAATCCAGTAATGTTTTAGTATATTTTAAACAATATTATTATGCAATTCTGTCTTATGATTTGATAAATTAACCTAGTTTACTGTTCTACTGCAGAACCTTGTGCATCATGAGAACAAGGTGAGAGAAGGCCACTCACCTATAATATTAAAAAACGTAATTGAATGTAGCCTTTCACGCTTTCACATCTTTGTGCCTGTCCAATAAACATCTAAAATATGTTAAGTTAACAGCAAACTACTTATCTTCAGTCAACTCATTCTACAAGTTTATAATTAACAAAAAATAAAACTGTTAAACAAGACTTAGATCTTGGATTCTAAGGGGTCATTCCATGACAAATCGTCCAACAGGTAACAACCTAGTACCTCTCTGTTACATCAACCTTGGTGCAGTGAGATGTGTAATCTGCATAAAATAAACAGTAAATTTCAAGTTGATAAGTTATACAGAGGTCAATATTTGGTTGATGGATAATCTCGGATTTGTCTTTTAATTAACCTTTTACTCAGGAAATAGTTTTACTAATGATATGTGTTAAGTGGCAATTTATTGAAAATACACATAGTATGAGTATTCCAAAAGTACCTTTGGAAAACAAACATGAATATCTACCTTGTATGACCTAAAGTTAAACCCTAAACTAAAAGAAGTTGATAAAATTTCCATGTAAAAGTTATTGTTTCTGATTTTAACCTACAAAGCAATGAGAGGATGATATTGTTTGTTTGCTGTGAAAACAATCAAACTTAATCTACTCTTCCCAAAAATGCAGCAGTATTTAATGGCAGTAAATATATTCATACATAAACTTGATGATAAAGTTTTTGGTTCTACTTAATTCTAACAGTAACAGTTAGAATTTACCTTAAAAGTGTTTTTAAACATTGGTAACACGAAACATAAAATTGGCTGTAATCAAAAGTAATAACAGTTGCATTAGTAATAGTATATGCATAATATTGGTTGTTAAGTTTAACTTAAAGTTTTAGTATAGTCAAAACAATTACCTCTAAAATCGTTCTAATAGTAATATTATAAACTTTCAAAAGACAATAAATACAACTTTTTAAACTTTTTAAATAATAAAAATAAATGCTGATAACAGTACTTCTCTTAAATACACTTACTGTGTAGATGCCAAGTTTCACAATTATTCTGTGATTAAAAAGTCTTACTTTTCGTTTTTCAATTTTCTAGGCTCTACGGTACATCATCACGTGTTGAATAAACTTGAACTCGGGGGTTTATCAAGCAACATTAAAATTTTAATATCTTAAGTTATACAACTTGCGCAAGGAGTATTTTTAATATTATTAAATGAATGTCGACATGGACACAGTAGTTTAAATACTAAATAACACTAACAGATATAATTATAATTGCTACGTAATATCTATGCTTACGTGGTTTTAGACTACTCATCATCCAATCGATGCTTTATCTGTTGTTCGAAAAATCGGTACTGCGGCAGTGGACTTTTACAATATAATAGTGCTAACCAGTACTGCTAGTAGTAATACACTAGACCGTAATGTCGTTTCATTTATAACATATTTTCGAATGAAATAACACGCAGAAAACAAAATAAATCGAAGTTTAAATTTTCACTTACCAAATTTCGTAACCCACGAATGTTTAGCCAAAGCTTTTATGAAGTTTATTCCAAACGTATATAGTTCACCACCTGTTCCACGGAAACACCAGCAGATGAAACTAAGCACCTGCTATGGCCGCATGTCATCAACCTTAAACGTCATTTCCGTTATAAGAACTTAGTTTGGTATTGATTAAGTTATATTATGCTGTGTTTAAAAAGATCTAGAGCAATTCTATCAAAAACAGGAAACAATATCTTAAAATATCAAATGTTAGTAAAGTATTCTGGATAATTAGTACCTAATGTGTAAATATTTTATTAACCCATGATAGTGGCGTCATCTATAGAAAATATTTCACTACAGCCAATATTATTACTCGAAAATATATTCTTATATATTATTAATGAGCATCTAACAAATTTTGAATGTAAATCACGAATAGAAACAAATATATTATTGGTTACGATTTGACTATTAATAACAAAAATCTAGAAAGGGTGAAAAATAGAATATAACACTTTCTTGCCAGTTTTTTATATTCTTAATTGAAGTTTTTCTTTGACTCGCTTTTTTTCGATATTACCCTTGTTTAAAATCCCCCTTGCGAAACGACGCAAAAATCGTAACATTTCTCTTAATCTTACTATATTGCGTATGACTGGGTGATTGTCATTAAAGCGAGTGAATCATTACCAAAAACAAATGTTGTATTAGTAGAAATGCTGATTATGTTCAATGTATATAGAATTATATTTTTGTTTAAACTACGATTGGACATAGAAGTGGTGTATAATATTTTTACGTTAAATATTTGTGAAAATTTGACATCTTTAAGTTAATCCTAATTTCAGAAATTTACTTTTTTGTTTTTTCTTTACTTTCATTAGGACACATTGAATTCTAGCTTATTAGCCATTTTACTTTTATCCGATCTACATTTTTAGAAAGATTTAAATTACTGTTGAATTATAATTCAACTTTAGATTTAGTTTCTTGATGACCAAACTTTCGTCAATTCGTAAGTCTTTTTCGTTATTGGAACTTCATATTGTTGCGTCAGCGAGTCACATGACCACCGTGACGCAACGTTTCTAGAACTATCATG
>NW_013665988.1:231249-235776 GCF_000517525.1 Limulus polyphemus
GCTTAAGTTTCGTCGGAACGAAGTTACAGAAAGTTAATTAACAAACGGAGACGTGACAATATTATAATGAAGTCCTTTTAATCCGCAAACCCATCATTGTAAATGTTATATAATTTCTCAGAATTGTATTATCTTATCACCGTTAACTTGTGAAACTACATACAGGTTTATAAGTACACGTATTCTCGTTATATATATATAAACATTTAAATATCACTGTTGACAATAGATATCCAAAGAGAATTATTTCTGAAACCGCGCTCACATCCAGATGAAGTCAAAACGTGACCATTGAGTGTAACGCCTCTCTCTTTTACAAACTTTTAGAAGAAGGTGGTCGAAATACCAGTCACGTTTGTTTGTAGTTCAATCATACAGACTTATGAAACTATAATTACTTTTTTTATTGACAATATATATCTTATAATACCATTTAATCAACAATGAAATGTTTTATATAAAAAGTAAAAACAACTGCTAAGCAGCGAGCTAGCTAATAAGAGAGAAAATATTTTGCAATATTCTCTGAACCAGCTTAGACTACAAAAAAATGAGAATAAACTGCAGATGCTTTATATCTTCAGTTTCTGTGTCAATCAAAGTGAGAAACTGGAATTAGTATTGCCATTGGTATTTTCAATTTGAACAACACCTTATGAAACACATAGACTAAATTGCCGGGTTAGAGACTCTTAAGGTTCAGAACAAAATTATCCCTAATTTAGAACTGTTAACCATAGGGAGGGCAATCAGTTAGCAGTACTCGCTTCATATTGAATTCCAAATTTTCGATATGCAACCCGTACAATAACTACTAGGCCTAGTACAAAAAAAAAAAATATTCGTGTCAATACTTGGATCACAATCGATTTTGTACCCCCATGGGACAGCGATAAGTCTAGGGATTTACAACGCTAAAACCGAGGATCAATTCTCCGCGGTAGACACAGCAGATAACTTTAAAACAAATAAACATAATCAATTTTAGTGCTTTATTATCTTAGACCAACAATTATTCATAATTCTACATAATTTGCCTGCGCGCACTTGTTTCAGAATTTTATATATTATATTCCCCTTAATTTGCTAGTTATTTTCTTGTATGTTTTCCATCGTCATCATCATCATCACCATTATCATGATTATGATAACTAATATCATATCAACAGACGCCTTTTAAATGAAAAATTATAATGAAATGCTACTCAATCCTTCACCAGAACGAATAGAAAAATAATGTAATAAGCGATATGCGCTGCTGAAACAGTAAAAACTATAAATGTATTTAATAAATATAGCAGATAAAATATACATTTAAGAAACTGCCAAGTCTGATGTTTCCACAACCCCCCTTTGTTAACTCCAGGAGCTTGACATTTGTGAAAAACCACTTTACATTTAGCGTAAAGCAGACGATACTGCCCATTTGATTCATTCAAACAAAAAATAAGATTAGTACGTACCACTACGTAGTGAGAGTATACATTCTGACCATATATAGGAATTACACATTCGGAGCTCGATTACCTGCGAAGATTTACCCGATTACCTATTGAAGATTCACGTTAAAAAACCAATAACAAAAACATAGACCCCTTTTATGGACAGGATATTGCTATTTTTTGCAGAAATTGACTTAGTTTTTGAGGAGTTAAATACTTTACGAAAACAAGCCTTTTCCTATTACTTCGACCACTTCATAAATAGGGAAGAAAGCCTTTATTTCACCTTACGTAAAATATAGTAAAGTGTTACTATGGCCGTGATTGTTCCTTTTTTGTTCAATACGATAGTAGGATATTTCCATTGAACAATTTTATTCATGGATAGGAAAAAAACCCTTTAAAAACAAAGAAGTATTTTATAGAAGTTTGAGTTGTTTTCTAGGTCCATCAAATAAGCCTACAAGTGATAGATCTACAGAAAACTATAAAACAAGTATTCTTAAGAGCAACATATCATTATTATTCTTTTATAACAAACGCGACCCGACATAGAGAGGAGCCGAGAACTGGAGTTTCAGGTTTAATCGGGCCAGTTAGGTCAGTTGCAGGGAAGGTATTGTAGTACCTTAGCTCAGTACAGGGATAACATGTTCAAATTGAGCATTGTGTATTTTTGCTAAATATTAAAACACAATATCTCGTGGAGAATAACGCCAATATTGCTGTTTTCACAGTGTTCAGTTTTGTAGCCAGAGTAGAATTAAATAAAACAAATTTCAAAATTTGATTTTGGTCAACCACCTTTTCAAAATAATTTAAACTAATCAATTATATGCACATGGGGTGGCTGGGGGCGCTAGCCGTCCTTAATTTAGCAGTAAAAGACTAGAGGAAAGACAGCTAGTTATCACCACCCTCCGCCAACTCGTGGGCTACTCTTTTACCAACAAATAGTGGAATTGATCGTCACATTTTAATGCTCACAAGGCTTAAAGGGCGAGCATGTTTGGTGGGACGGGGATTCGAACCCGCAGATTACGAGTCGAGAGCCCTAACCACCAGACCGGAATTTGGCAGTCTTTATAGTTAAAAGAATAATAATTCTGATATGCTATTAAGTGTTAATACCCAACAATCCACTGTTTAGTTCGGGATCGTAACCATTTTTATAAGACCAGTTGAATAGGAATAAAAGAGGATATTTTGCTTCTATGTTTTTTACCTATGTGTACCAGAGGCAGTCCAAAGTTCCCATAGTCTCCTCTAGCATCTCCATCCCCACCCAAAAGAATAAACGTTTGCTTTCTGATACTTGAAAAGTGCTTTTTTTTCGTCAATGAGCCCCTACTCTTTTAATGTCTTCGGAAAATTACTGAAAATAATCACATATTATTCTCAAGCGAGACAAATAAAGCTCCAAAAAACTTAGACTTTGAAGAAAATATTGAAAAAAAAATCCAAACTAGGATTGTTGAGTCCAAAAGTTTAGCACAGTTAAAAGTACTGGTAAATAGAATGCGCAGAATAACCTGGTGCCCCATGCGTGTATCTATAACAGCAGGTTTCGAGAGCACGTCTGTAATCCTGAAAAACGTGTAATTTAGAAAAGAGTCTAGACAAAAAAAAACAAAAGATGGCTCACGTACCTGTCGCCCAAACAGTTTTCATTGAAACACCGACTCTTCCTCCTACTGGTTGTTTGTTAAGAGGAAAGCGCTGTGCAGTTCAGAGCATAGAATGCGCTGAATTCCAGTTATTTAAAGTCCAAATTGAAACTTTATAATTGTGATGAATGCCACGATATACGTATATTGTGTTCTTTAGACGTTGTTAAGAAGTCTAAGATAATTATTCAAGAACGGTCTACAGAGTTGACTCACTGTTGATAATAATAGCTTGTCACGTAACTGAGGGAATGACAGCTATTTCTTTTTTTAGTCAGACGTCCCACTTTTAACCTACTTTTATTTAGGAATTGGACTTTTCCTTTGTTTGTTTGTTTCGAGTAGTTTGGTTTAGTGTGTTTTGAATTTTGCACAAAGATACTTGAGGGCTATCTGCGCTAGCTCTCCCTAATTTAGCAGTAATAGACTAGAAGGAAGGCAGCTGTCAAAAATTATCCACCGTCAACTCTTGGGTTACTCTTTTCGAACGAATAGTGGGATTGATCATGCATTATAACGCCCCCACGGCTGAAAGGACGAGAATATTCGGTGACGGAGATTCAAAATGGGCATTCCAAGTACAGACAGGCCCGGCATGGCCAGGTGGTTAGGGCGCTCGACTCGCAATCTGCAGGTTCGAATCCCCGTCACACCAAACATGCCCTCCCTTTCAACCGTGGGGACGTTATAATGTGACGGTCAATCCCATTATTCGTTGGAAAAAAAGTAGCCCAAGAGTTGGCGGTGGGTGGTGATGAGTAACTGCCTTCCCTCTAGTCTTACACTGCTAAATTAGGGACGGCTAGTGCAGATAGCCCTCGTGTCGCTTTTGCGCGAAATTCAAAACAAAGGAAACCCCAGATGGCGACGGAACGAGCTTTAACATTTTTAAAGCTCTGTGGTATGTTTAGGATTGTTTGTTTGTTATTTGAATTTGTGAGGAATATTTTGTTGTATCGCACGGCTTCGAACGCAGCTCACCAGCTTCGATATCCAGAACTCTACCTCAGGGTCAACCCGTGTCTGTAAAATTATCTTTAACAGTTCAGTTTAAGCCGTACAATGTTTAGAAAATCACTAACTGATACTTGCCGATACACAAAGATGTTTCCCCGTTACGGTTCATTCTAATATTACTTTACGGAGCCATAAAATCACCGAATGCTTTTGACGTTTAGTTTTAGTGTTAAAAGATAATATTTGTCTCGTTGACAACAAGATCTTATATCGAACTTCGAGAAGAAATAAAACAAGAATAACAAAAACTATTGTATGGAAACAGGAAAACGTAGGAAAGTAATAAAGCAGGTGGTTAGGGCGCTCGACTCGTAATCTGAGGGTCGCGGGTTCGAATCCCCGTCACACCAAACATGCCAACCTCAGCCTTTGCCTGGTCCCAAGTCCAGGATGAGAAAGGA
>NW_013665988.1:236545-238710 GCF_000517525.1 Limulus polyphemus
CTTTGTTGTCTTAACTTACTAAACAAGATAAATCGTACTTATTTTTTTTTTGTATGGAGAGTAGTTTAGCTTAGTAGATATAAATTGAACACTACGTGTGATGGAAATTTCTGGAAAACCGTGACATCTCCATGACAGTTCGGAAACACACCAGTACCCCGTATTTATGATACCAGCTATGCCTGAGCAATATTACGTGTAACTATGAATGCCCGTTTAAAATATTTGTTTTGAAAACTTAATTGATGGACTCAACATATTAAATAATAAAGTTCGCCGAATTTATTGAGCTTTCAACAATACATGTAGAACACTTGGAATCTAAACAACAATGAAATTTGAATTTGTTTGTTTTAAGATGGTCGCGCAAAGCTACCCAAGATCTATCTGCGCTAATCGTTACTAATTTAGTTACTACTAACTAAATAGCAGCCTCATGCTATTCTTGTCTGCCCGATTTGTGGGATTTGGCCGTCACTCTTATAATGCATACAAGGCCTTAAATTGCAGAGCGCAATTTTTTTTTTCTTTTTGCAATAACGGAACGCGAATGCGAACCTGAAGATCAACAATCCAGCACCCTAACTGCCGAGCCACGGTCGGTCCATGAGAGTTGGAACATTGGTCGAAAACATAGAATTCTAATTATAGTCGAGCAGCAGAACTGATATCTAACAAAGAACCTACTTCCTTTAGATAACGAAGTGGAAAAATCGATAATGTAGCCCAATTTCAACTGCGCGGGTCTAGTACATTATTATACGAAGAACGCGAACTCATTTCAAAAGATATGTATACGGTACTATAAAGTATACACATTACCGATACGTGCACAAAATATTTTTAATATTTCTCAAATAACTACTATTTGAATATCTCAGACTTTGACCAAACACTCTGTTTCACCATTTATAATTCATAAGAATACTTGATAAGGAAATCATATTTTCAATAAATACTTTAAGTTTCAGTTACTTCTAATAGCCCCCAGTAGTACAGCAGTGCGTCTGCGGACTTACAACGCTAAAAACCGGGTTTCGATACCTGTGGTGAGCAGAGCACAGATAGTCTATTGTGTAGCTTTATGCTTGACTAAAAACAAACAATACTTCTAATAATTTAAAGTGATTATGGCAAGGTTGTGATGATCGGATGCAGGTTGTTGTCACTGTTAGTCATAATTACTAACCTTAATTATAATTAGTTACTAATTTTTAAGCTTCTATCAAACCACCATCCAGCCTCTTGGAGTCACCCAAAAGAATTAAGAACCGTTGGTAATTTTGTTACACGAACCGTCATCAGAAGATTGTATGTGTTGGTAAGGTTCGGAATACGATCCTGGGTCTTTTTGTTAGAATACTGATGTGTTATTCAGTAGTAACTAATTAATAATTAGATTCGTGTAATCGCAAAGGCCTACTAACCATAACAAAGACCAAGTTACTATAACAATAAGACCTTATCTAGACTTAAATATTGTTCAAGTTCAGTAGGACTGAAAATCTAGCGGATTATATATATAAAAAACAAATCTAGGATTGCCAATCTCTATGTTTGTACTTTACGGGAACTATCCTTATTTTTTTATAGTTTGGTTTAATAACTTTCAGTCACATTTCGATAAACTGTAAAACGCAATAATACACAATAAGAAACTTTTTGTTGTGCGCAGAACATGGATCGAAAGCCAGAGTTTAGCATTATAAGTCCTCACACTGAGTCAAAGAAAGACATACAAGACAGAAAACAGTTGAGCGTACAATTGAATTCTTTGTATGATTAGTCAACATACAAGTGTGAATAGAAGCAGATGATATCGAAAATACCAAATAGGATATATATATAATCCGTGGTATCGAAAATACCAAATAGGATATATATATATAATCCGTGGTATCGAAAATACCAGACAGAATATATATAATCCGTGGTATCGAAAATACCAAATAGGATATATGTATAATCCGTGGTATCGAAAATAAGAGACAAGATATATATAATCCGTGGTATCAAAAATACCAGATAGGATATATATATATATATATATATAATCCGTGGTATCGAAAATACGAGACAAGATATATATAATCCGTGGTATCAAAAATACCAGATAGGATATATATTATAATCCCTGGTATCGATAATACTAGATAGGATATATA
>NW_013665988.1:238964-245668 GCF_000517525.1 Limulus polyphemus
ATATATATATATATATAAATCCGTGGTATCAAAAATACCAGACAGGATATACATAATCCGTGGTTGGGTCGTGTCACAAATTAACTGAAATTAAATATATTTCTTAAACTAATGAGCGTGGTTAAAAACATGAAAGATGGGGTGTAGTATAAGTAATATTAATAACCCATGTAGCCCATAATGGAGAATCCATAGCTGGCTAAACATTGATGACGTTGACAAACAAAGATACTGTTTCCTGAATTGAAACTTACAGCCCCAGGATACAATCCACCGGCAGTTAGCCGACCAGAAAGTTGTAACCGACGTAGGCTGAAGGTGTTTCATACAGGTTATCCTACGAACTCTAGAAGTCTAGTTCGTGCAACAATGGTAAAGTCGGGTGAGCTGTAACAGAGGCCGTTGTAGTATTAATTTAAAACTATGCTGTTGCATTGTTGGACTATATCAAAAGAAACTTCAAATTCACTATGTTCAACTCATTCTTTCTTTTAAGATAACTCGGTGAATAGACCTTTTAAATTTGATTAAACGTCGAAGTATAACGAGAAGTTTTAAACTAACCGCATGTATATGTATAATGTAGTGGTTGAAGTGCCCAAACGTGAAACTTGTACGGTGGGTTAGCATTACACATTTACTCACCCATAGCTCGTTGTTCTTCAACAGGTAAGTGGAAAACTTTCCCGTACTTTATCCTAAGTTTCACTGGCATTATAATTGTATGTTATATTTTTTACAATTTTATGTCACTATGATAGTATTTTTGCAAACGCGTAAATAAATACATTCCACTGTTTTCTAAAGTGAAGACGACTTATGTCAGATTTGATTTGTTGTGTGGCGCCAGAAGTTCGAAGCGTATTTGTGGTTGTCATGACATCACTCATTTAATGTGTCCTTTGCAAAAATTTTCAACAAAAGAAATAAAATTATTTGCTATAGAAGTTAAACAAATTTATTGACTTACCAGAACCCAGATTTATTTATATTTTCTGTAGACTAAACTTAAGCCTATAACTGTAAATGGTGTCAGGTGTATTTTTCTAATCTAATGGCCTTGTTTTTAAGCAGTGTAAAGTACAATTTAGCCGCCATAGGAATATCTAGGTTACAGAATGTTTTATTTCTATATTGAATTTTTTTTAATGATTTTTTTCTTAGTTTATTATTTGTTGTTAACACAAGGCTACACAATGGGCTATCTGTGTTCTGCCCATCGCGGGTTTCGATACTAATGTTTAGTGTTATAAGCCCTTAGGTTTACTGCTAAGCCACCGATGGAGAGGGGGGCTTCTTGGTTTGAAAATAGTTTTTATCAGGATTTTTTGTAGTTACGGTATAACATTTGATATTTTCAACCTGAGCAGCACATGTGTGAAACATGGGCTGAATGAGTAGGTCAGAGACTCCTATACAAAGCAGCTATTCATAGTATTGAATGACTAACCAGAAGGAGGGTAACCAGCCAGAATCACCCACCGCCGATACGGTTATTTTTAACCGATTAATTGTATTGATTCTCACTGCTGTAACACTTTCCCACAGAGTTGAACATTCGGAATGTGTTCAGCGGAATATCGCAGTTCGAACCTTGGACCTTATGATCCGCGACAAGCTGAACCAAGTTCGGTCCCGTTTATAGTTACGGATGTTTGTTTAGCCAAAGTTTATTATGTTAACTCTCGAAGTGTCTGTGATATACTGGTTTCTCTATCTGTTTACAAACAAATATAAAAGAAGTCGAAATCCAGTTCGACGAAATCTACCCTGCAGCACTGTTATTTTCGTGTATAAACCTACCCTGCAGCACTGTTATTTTCGTGTATAAACCTACCCTGCAGCACTGTTATTTTCGTGTATAAATCTACCCTGCAACACTGTTATTTTCGTGTATAAACCTACCCTGCAACACTGTTATTTTCGTGTATAAATCTACCCTGCAACACTGTTATTTTCGTGTATAAACCTACCCTGCAACACTGTTATTTTCGTGTATAAATCTACCCTGCAACACTGTTATTTTCGTGTATAAACCTACCCTGCAACACTGTTATTTTCGTGTATAAATCTACCCTGGAACACTGTTATTTTCGTGTATAAACCTACCCTGCAGCACTGTAATAAATATGACTTCGAGCCCCTCATTATGTGTCGCAAAAAATACCGACTGCGAATCATAATCTTCTTAATCATAATCGGCAGAACATATCTTAAATGGGGGGCGGGGGGGGGGGCACCGACGATTGGGGACACCTTACTTGGTATGTTAATCATAAACATTGATATCCAAACTGAAATGGCGACTTTTCATGATAGTTATACACAAGTTTCTATTCACCATTCAAAAAGGCACTTCGCTACCAGGGCAAAATTGGGGGAGGGGGCACGGCCTATAGTGCCCTCCCCTACCACCCCCAGTCCCGTCACTTACGTTGTCAATTACTACTATAATTTTCTAGATCTAACGGGAGTTTTTTCTCTAAAATGTATTCTTAAATGTGTAATATGAGAAAGTGCAAGTTATTACGGTAACAATTGACAAAAAATATTAATTCCAAGCCTCTGCCATAAAACATGCACCACAGGCTCAGGGACCAAAGTTACACGAATTACTGTTACTCTTTACTTTGTTGTGTCCTTCAGATGTACTTACTCCGTCGTGGAGTGACTGATTAATTTTTTTTTTTTTTTGTATATACTAATCAAATGAGTGATAGAGACGATTTTACCAATTTCTAAAAGTTTTCATATACAAAAAAAAAAATAAGGCAGCAGAAGGTCAATGTCATTTGTGGGGTTTGAATATAAAAATCAAAATTGGTTAGAAACAATGTACTACAGACAAGTATAAAGGACGGAGCAAACCCGTGTTTGTGTGTGTGTGTTACATAAAACAATTTTAATAGAATTTCTAGGCAAATAAACGAGAGCGTACGAAGCCTGTTTTGTTCATACTCGGATGACATTTTCTTAAATAATTTTAAAGGTGTCCTGCAAATGCAGTTAAATCACCTATTATTTGTGTTTTATAAATTACGCATTATGTCCAAGGTGTTCTGCAAATGCAGTTAAATCACCTATTATTTGTGTTTTTTTTAATTACGCATTATGTCCAAGGTGTTCTGCAAATGCAGTTAAATCACCTATTATTATTATTATTTTGTAATTACCCATTATGTCCCCCCAATGGGAGAGCGATAAGTCTATGGATTTTCAACTCTTAAAATCATGGGTCCGATTCTCCTCGGTGGACACAGCAGATAGCCCAATGTGGCTTTGTTATCAAAAACAACAACAACAACAAAAAAAACCAAAAAAAAACCACACATTCTGCATTACGACTTATCATGTATAAGATATAATCGGTATTTAAACCTATAATAACGATTTTAAACAGAAAAGTCAGAAACAATAGTTTATTTGTTGTTATGTTAAACAGCTTGTTAACAATTCATGATGTTGGACTATGGGCTAAAACTTTAGAACTAAATTTGATTTTAAGTTGTGCTTAAATATTCATTCATTAATTTAGCATAGTTTTACGAATCTTTAAACTTTAATTTATTTTATTTATTTGTTATTGAAATTGCGTGAACAGGATCACTTTTTATGGCAGCGAACTATATAATTCCGTACATGAATTCAGGAAGGGCGGTTTATGTCACCACACCCTCCCGCATGCTATGCTGTCCAATCAAATCTAACTCATATATCATATCTTCCCTCATGACAGATATAAAGATGCATATATGAAACGATAAGATTAAGAAATTCCTATGTCGATAGGAAACTCTAGATCCGATTAATAGATCCCCAATACCAAATTAAAGGTTCAGTAGAACGGTTGGCTAATAAAAAAAATTAGCTAAAGTTAAACCTATTGTTGTGTCACATCATGGTAATGAATTTATTTGAAGAATGAACATGTTTGCTTGTGATTGTAATAAATGTGCCTCGTTGTTTTTATTGCTGTTGACAAACATAATATTTAAATCAGAGAATAATATAAAGTGTTTTAATCATTTGATATAATAAAGTTTACGATTTGACCAGTGTATACTCAGATACTTATAGTTTTATGTGTATATTTAGCCAAACAATAAAAGTCACCATAAAAGAAGTTAAGAACTGGTTACTTTATTATAGTATGAAAAACATACATTGAATTGGATCCCATGAATAAAGTTACGTAGATCTATGGTTTCTTTTTGACAAATACTACTCTATTATCCGACTATGATTTAAGCATTATCATTGTCAGATAAACTGTAGTGTGAAAATACAGAGTCAATACTTTTTATCTGTAAAAATACTTCCGAAGTCGATTTTGAGTGTAGATTATACATTCAAATCATTTACTGTAACAAACTACATATGCACTTTCCACAGCTATATGACAGTTTTTGCTTTTCTGTTGTACAGTGCAAATCCGTTTAGGCTACGAGTTGCCAGTCCACGAGTTATTTCTTCTGTTATCCATTCCCCGGTAGATCAGCAATAAGTTAACAGACTTAAAACCCCAAAATTCGGGGTTTGATTCCCCGTGGTGAACAGAACGGAACTAACCTACTGTGCAGCTTTGCGCTAAAAAAACAAAATTAACAAATCTCTGGCATCCAGTAGCGCCATGTCTAGTAAGCCCAAAATAATTTGACTTTTTAAATAATGCAGGCGAGATGGTGTGTGTTACTGAGCCTGCAGTATACTGTTACGTATCTGCTTGTTTGATAATTTCCGGTAGAAATTATTTCCGAGGAACTTCAGCGATACAAGTACTTTCTTGATTAAAACTAGTTTATTCTTTCTCGATACAAACTTTGTAAAACACAGAATTTCCAATCAGTACCTTAAACGTAACTACTTTTATAACACACGCTATAAATCACAGTGATTCTACTGTTCGCTTGACTCGATTATCTATATCTTTAATCTATCTATATCTCTTCTGATCCCGCTGATTTTTCTCGCCAGGCTTATATACTAAAAAAGAGGGCGTCTAGCAAACACTCGGACATTCGAGGGGTTCCTCGATAATTCATTATCCTTCGAGAAACTCCAGCGCGCATGCTCCCAGCGTCGCGTGACTTCCGCTGTCGTAACAATATTATTTACACAGGCCCAATTACTACATGTATATTAGAAATAAACTCTGGTGGGGCCTGATATTCAAGACACCACAAAACATTTAATGGATACAATTTTGGCACAATACCTGTCCTAGGCCAATTTGGCTTCGGCACCATCTTGTTTTCGTTTTATATTTACGATGGATGCATTATTGCTGAACAACGTTAATCATGAAATTGTTTTTAATAGAGACGAAGCAGTATATCATAACGTTAAAGTTGCTCTTCGGCCCTCTATTTAAGGTGTTAAAATTGTAAACCTACAAGTTATTACAATCTTAAATAGGTATGAGAAACATTACTATCAATTTATTTGCAGTATTGAAATAGTTTTAAAATTTTACATCTAATAACCTTTTACGTATAAAAGAGTTTATGTTAATAGACACACTATCTCTGCTCATGTCTGTTCATGCCATTTCTGGAGTATGACAACAAAAAAGTGCTTATACACGCAAAGTATATAAATTATAAAGTAATTTTATAAGTAGTTTTCCATTATCAGCATCTTTTAAAGTATTACTATCCAACTACAAGCAGATATTTTATTGTTGGGATATAAATAAGACTGTTTTAACTTTGTTTGAAAGAAAATTAAAGAAATAATTGCATCAGACACCCAAAAATAGTCTGTTATTTCCAACCTTAACAATTCCTACACCTTTAGGCCTTGGGTTGGGCCGGACATGACCTGGTGGTTTAGCGTGCCGGACTGTAAATTCGTTGCCCCAAAACGTGCTCCAAACATTAGAAACGTAAGCATGTTATAAAAATTATGGTCATATTCAACCATTAGATTACAGTAGCTCAAGAACTGACAGTGGGCGCTGCTGACTGTCTACTTTTCCTCCAGTCTATCAGTTCAAAATTAAGCAAGGCTAGCACAAATAGTCCTTGACTCCTTGTATAGCTTTGCACGAATATCCGAAAAGAATCAAACACATTGATTTCATAGATATCAGTGCCATTTAAATCTAACGTTGCACAAAATTACACCAATTTCAAGTTAAATACAATTTATTTCACTTTTAACTTCACAACCAACAAAGTAGTAGTTCACCACTTAAAGTCAAACAACCGGCAGCTTGTACTTCATTTTTCAGTTTCTTTCGTTAATGAAGTGTTCGTGGGAAATAGTGATTGCTTTCATATCATTAGATCGTGAACCTGTGGTAATTTGGCTATTTTATGGCCATGAGGAGAACTGAGGTGAAACGTGGCTGTTTCAGAGTTGTCATCTTGCAGAACACGACTTCTTCAACGTTGTCATATTTTTGCAAGTGTTATTCTTTCAGACGAATAAGCACGACCACAACTGTCATCTTTTAAGAGAGGGACAACTTTAAGCTTCCATACATGAATTCAGGAAGGGAGGTTTAAAAGGAACCCCACCCTCCAACATTTGTTGTTGTTGTCTGTGTGCTGATATAGCTAAATCTCACCACGAGGGCCCGGCATGGCCAGGTGGTTAAGGCGCTCGACTCGCAATCTGAGGGTTGCGGGTTCTAATCCCCGTCACACCAAACATGTTCGCCCTTTCAGCCGTGGGGGCGTTATAATGTGACGGTCAATCCC
>NW_013665988.1:245715-249269 GCF_000517525.1 Limulus polyphemus
AGAGGAAAAAAGAGTACCCCAAGAGATGGCGGTGGGTGGTGCTGTCTAGCTGCCTTCCCTTTAGTCTTACACTGCTAAATTAGGGACGGCTAGCGCAGATAGCCCTCGTGTAGCTTTGCGCGAAATTCAAAACAAACAAACTCACCACGACCGTAGGGATAGTTATTGGTTTGTACTAGCACAATGCTGATAGTTAAACATTTTGTATTCGTAAGATATCTCACAGTAGCGGATTATTTTGCTTTTTCGTGGTGCAGCGTTACAAGGAAAATTTGGTGTTAAGAGAGAATACCCGTCTTATATTCGGTAACAACTTCAAAAAAAGTTGGTACACTGTCGTTATAACGCAGTCATATTTCGTTAGAACAAATTGAAATTTATGAAACGTTTATCTTGAAACTTATAATAATATATCAAATAATGGCACCAATTCACAATACAAATTTCATTGCCAGTTTTGCAGGTGAGTAACCCTAGAATTTACGCATCGGCTTTTAAAACACGTTTTCTAAACTATTTATGCACCCATTCTGCTTGTAGGTCTATAATAACTTACAAATTACACTAAAAATTAAAACAGAAATGCAATAAATATTGAAATTAATCCTACTAATTACTGCTAAGGTAGCATATGTATTTTAGATAGAAACTGGGTGATTTCATCCCTTCTTATCAGTTTTTTATACTGACTGAATATCGTAAAAGGCAAAAATATACAATTACTCAATATATTGCACTAAATGGACCCCACCGGTAGTAAACGGTATAAATACAATATGGTAATTCGAGGGTTAAACAGGTAAACAAAAACTAGTTAATTATCCCATCCTCCATAAACAAATACAGCTACAGTATGTATCTCTAGTTAATTAAAATTGAGAATAAAAGGATGATGCATGTAGAGTATATTTATTTATTAAATATTTTTAAGTTAAAGGAATTTCATCTATTTTACAATCCAAGAAAGTATGCGTTTTACTTTTACTTTTAGATTATTTGCAGCGTGAACTTTCTTTTCGTTAATCACGATTTTAAGTGTTAGTGATATGTTTGGTCATGAATTACAGAAAATTGTTATTAAGTTATTTGTTACCATTTAATTTAGACGTTAGTTTACCTTATGAAAAAATATCGGCATCAGTTTGCTCTTATTTAAAAAAGAAAAAGAACATCGTTTAAGTCAAGATAAAGTAATTCGTGGTATGTTGTTATTAAACATAAATATAAGAAGTACAGCATGATAGTGAGGCTACAGTTTAAACGCCGAAAACTGACGAAGCATTAGAAACCACTACGCCTAAAAGTTGTGATTCTGCAGATATTGTTGTTTTTTCTCCATATTCTTAATTTTTCTATTGCGAATTCAAAATCAGAAGCGGTAAAAACAACATTTCAAACTTATCTTTTGTCTTCTATAAGTGACTCCTTCCAGCACCGAGCCTGAAGGCTTATAACGCTATAAACCGGGTTTCGATACCCGTGGTGGACACAACACAGATAGCCTATTGTGTAGCTTTGTTATTAACCACAAACAAATAAACAGATCATAAGTGACTTTGGAAGAAAAACAGATAAATTTTAAATGCTATTGTTGTAACCTATTCTTTCGTTGGGTGGTTTCTTTTAAATTATTTGATTAAAATAACGCAAAGTACAGCCCACTTAACGACAGCGTTAGTTTATTTCTTCCTTAATGTTTGCTACAGGCTACAATTACTTGTTCACCAGTTATGTATATACTTTCAACAGAAATTTACTCGCTAATACTACAACGACTAACGTACAAATAAACTTGTATAATTTCACGACTAATCGATCAAGTAACTGAATATACGCGATAACTAACACTGTTTTGAATAATTGACTTTGACTGGCACGCTACTAACTGAAAACTGACTCAATGCTTATTTGATTCTCTGTATATAACGTAACCTTATTTCATTATATTTGATAAAGTATTTCGATCATTAACATTCTAGATATTCTATGACTACTTTTATAAACTAACTTGATTTTAACGTCATGCTCCATCTAGCAAACATATAAATTTAAACAATGAAAATATAGCTTACAACCCTTTTACACGTTATTTAATATTAAGAGTAGATAGTGAAGCCGTTTTTACTTTTGTCATATCAGAAAATGGGTACGATGTAATTTGATATTTTTCAAGTACTCCGGCAGGTAACTTTACAGACTTACAATGCTTAAATGCGGCGTTCGATTTCTCTCGATGGATAGTCATCGTGTAGCTTTGCGCGAAATTCAAAAACAAAGAAACAAACTTAGAAAAGACATTGAGAAGGAAAGTAGTAATAGAAATCAACAATTCTATATCAAACCAGCCAACCAAAAACAAAAAACAAAAAACCCGAACCCAAGAAAACTATAACAACAGTACAGAAGGGAGGAAGAGGTCTAACTGACCTAAAAACGGCCTAAATCTCGATTCGGAAAAAGAGAGAGAGAGAAAGACATTGAGTTGGTGTTTCAGAGAAGTGCTACTATGATGATGCGTGGGACGGCAAGGTTGTCATACGGGGTTAGGTTAAAATCTCTGAAGTTGTTTTCTTTTGGAAAAGGAAGAGTTAGAGTTGGGGTGTTTACGATTGTTTTGGGAATTGATACTGTTGGTGTTTTATACTTTTTCGTATTTAATGGTGAGAATGGTTAAGACTAGAAGACACAAGTATACATTTTGGCAGGGAAGAAGTCATCTTTAGCTAAGACAGCTTTATTTTTTGAACAAGGGGTTTGTCGTTTGGAACGGATTGCCTTCAGATATTGTAAATGCAGTTTACTTAATAAAATAATTTAAGAGAAAGCTTGATAAATATTAGAATGATAAGGAAGTCCCTGAGAGTTTTTTTTTTTTGTTGTTGTTATTTAGTTTAATTTAGTAAATAGGATGACCAAGTGGAACAAAGGGCCTATTGTCGTTCTTTAATGTTATGTCATGTTATTTTTATTTGCAGCTTAGAATAAACTGAGCTGAAGACCTCACAATTCATGCGATGCGTTTTTTGAGATGTAGACGACGTTTTCGACATGCATCACTTTTGCTAGTTTTGTCCACTGTCCTTACTATTGGATTAATCCGTGTATTACGACAGTATGGTGATCCTGAGGATGATGATGTAATGACTATGATACGGAACGACAAGCATCAGAAAGAATATATTGATAAACGTGGAATTCATGTTGTCGTTGGTCATTACCTAGGAAATGATTTACCATGGGAAACAACACCTAACATTACCAACGGTACGTATGCAGTTCTGTGAAGACAAGAACAGTGAAAGAAGTTTTGAGATTGCTCCCAGTATTTATGGGTAAACGTTCAAAATGTCCCATTATAGAGCATATTTGTCACGGTATGGTTTAATATTAACTGTTTACCAACTAGCGACAAAACTGTAATTTAATATTTTTAAATGTGTATTTTTAAAATTTTTTTTAGTATTATGACAGTGTAGTTGATAATATAATTTAAAATTAAATTTTTACAAAAATAACACAAAATAGAAATAATAATAAAAATAAGTAATAGACTA
>NW_013665988.1:249308-257107 GCF_000517525.1 Limulus polyphemus
GGGGGGGGGGTACGGGAAAATTTTTTTTTTTTTTTTTGCACCACAGTCTTTTGGGACCTAGATCGCCACTGTTTAAATTAACAATAAAAAGTATTAACAATTGTTTACGAACCTTTTCAGAGATCTTGAATACAAATGGGTATTCTCCAATTCCAAAAGCCGGTGATAATGGGCAACCAGTGTTTATATCTCCCCATGAGAACGCCAAAATGAAAACTTTGTTTCATATCAATCGATTTAACCTACTGGCCAGTGACCGTATCTCAGTTAACAGGACAATTCAAGATGCAAGGAAACAAAGGTCAGTAATATTCTGACAATAACGTATCAAATTTAGGTTCTATAAATGAAGATGTTGTGTTATAAATATACTTTAACTAGTAGATTACCCATGTAAATTCAACTACGCAAAAAGTTTTACTATTGTTTTTTTTATGACCACATTTTCTTGTCAAATCAGAAGTTCAAATCAGATTGTCAAAACTGTAGGAGAAGTTCAAAAATCAAGTAAATGTAGATGCAAACATAGGTCAAATGTAATTATGTTCAATCTGTACAATTAATTTAGTAGGAGGCCGAAGAAGGTTTATGATCGATGTTACATAAGTACTAATAAGACCATACAATGTATTGAATCTTTCGTTGACTGTGACACGAAGTTTCATAGGTTTTGTAAACAAGAATCTATAAAAAGTGTTGAAGTAAAAAACAATAGAAGTAGCGTGTTTGTGGAGCTGGTAAGTGAAATCTGCCTTTTTTCATCTTTTTCTCTTGGATGAACTTTTCCTTTTTGTGCCAATTACAATTTGTTGATTATCAACCGATTTAGGTAATGAACTGGCGCGCATACCTTGTCGTAAAATTTTCCATATTTACCCCTTTATGTTTTAAAATAATTTGAGAGGTTTAGACATTTCTTCAATTTTCCCTACCTTGTCCAGTCTGATGTACTAAGTTAAGTATTAAACGCCTTTTTCTTAAATATAGTTCATGAGCTGTCAATTTTTGCACCCCTCCCAACTGGACAAAATTAATTGGGAAAACAAAAGCTAAATACTTAGTTGTTTCTGTGATTTTTTTTTTTTTTTTTTGCTAAAAGTTTAAACAAAGCCATCTTTCGTGAGAAATTACATCTTCCAAGTGGTTGTGAAGGGTTATCATACATATAGAACACATATTTAATTCGATGACGAGGAACCCACTTTGAGACTAATAATGGCTGGAGACGGCTTGAATGGGTAATGAAGAAAAACTTATTTAATATTTAATATTTCCAGATAATTGCTCGTATTCTATAACTTTGTAATAGAGTTGTATATTTGGTATATCGCATTCGTATTTGTTTTGAACTTGAAATAAAACTTAGACATGCCAAGGTATTTTTTTAAACTACAAAAGGATAACAACTATTTGATGTATACAAAGTTTTTTGTGTGTATGTGTTTTTTCATAGCAAAATCACATCGGGCTATCTGCTGTGTCCACCGAGGGGTATTTAACGTTGTAAATCCGTAGACTTACCGCTGTCCTACTGGGGAACGTTTTTTTGTATGACAAATAACGCATATTTTGGCATTATATTAGAGTGGATATTGATTTTGCGTTCCTTACATTTTGGAAGTAGGTGGTAACACTGATAAAAAACAAACAAACAAGAGGAAGATTTTAAAATACTTCTTTTGTTATTTTGTTTTAGATTAAAGCTGAGACATGCAAAGTTATATTGGAGTTGATGAAATGCAGAGTTAGTCCCATGACCCAAAGTTATGACGAATGTGTTAAGATTGACCCTTTAAAATGTCAGTTTTTAAAGTAAATTTTGCCGAAAATCCATTTTTTTGTCAGATACTGTTGGATGAAGGGTCTTTCTTTGTAATTAATAGATTGTATTGATAGGTAGAATTAATTTACATATCTTGAGTAAACATGGTATATTCTTGAACATTTACCCTTTTTTAAAATGTATTTTTAAAAGTGTTATTTTCTTATCATTTTTGGCAACCTATCATCAGAAATGGTCTTGTTTCCAATCTTTAGCAAAAAAAATCTGGTATGGTAATAAGTTGATTCTGTATTCAGTGGATACTTAGCTCTTATTTTATACTTATGAACCTTTGTTCGGTCAGAGGTGCAGTCAACTTGAAATGTAAAGCCCATATGAAAACTGGCTCATGGACTACTAATTTTACTTCAGTCACTTGTTCTAGTTATAGAGCTGGGCAGTCTAATCGATTAATCAATATAATTCATTACCTATGAGCAGCGATTACATTGATTGATGTTACAAAGTAAGTGATTAATCAAAATTATGAGTAAATCAATTGATGTCACGAAAATAATCAGCTAATCGAAGCTAGGGTTTCCAGTTGTTACTGTTTTTGATTATATCAACTATCTAAGTTATCAAAATATTGCTACTTGCTCACCCTGTCTTTGCTATGGTAAAGCTACTAAAACTACCTGCCCATTTAGCTCATTTTGAACTGCTGACTAGAAGGAAGACAACTGTTTGGTAGCACCAGCTGCCAACTTTTTTTCTGCTTGTAGATGCCATGTCTTGAGGAATACTGTACTAATCTATTAGTGGACTATCGATTACTTGATTAGCAAATACCGCTAATATCCAGCTCTAAAAGTTATAGATACGTACATTAAGTAAATAAATATATAAATGAAAAAATGTGGAGATAAGTACAAATACACACACACACACACACTCATTCACTAGACGGCAAGGACGAGGTTCCGTTCCCTTGCTCTCACATTAGGCTGGTCAGCACATCCTTCAAGATGATAGTAGTCTAGTGATTTGCCACAGTGGTTACCCTGTTGGTGCAACGGGCTTTAGCTAGAACTCTTTTCATATCCGCAAACTTGGCCCACAAGTGCCGCTTGGGGGGGGGGGGGATCTACTGGAGTGTAGGGTTGTCAGTACTGTTGAGAATGTTACCCTCAACTGCTGTTGAGTTGATTCCCAGGAACTCTTTGGTGATGGTGATCTGGCTTTCACAGAGGTGAAGGTTTTCTGCATTTAGCCACCATTCAAGGCAACCTTAACTTTGGGAAAGTCTTCTGTGGCTTCACTATGTAGTGCTTCTGCCAGAAGTTTGTGCACATTTGGTGTTTTCGTCTTGGCATTAATAAATACTTTCTGACAGGAAATTTCAGAAGAGGTTCCTGATGCAGAAATGCACAGTTTCTTGTTTTGTTTTTTTAATGTCGACGTTGTGGTATTCTGTGGCTGAGCTGCAGGTAGACAACTTAACCAGATGTGAGTCATTGCTTGGCTGACCTGTGTTGGATTCTGATACTCTGGCCATGGAGACTTCAGAGCTAGCCTGATAACCAGTTCACCAGAGCCCTAAACGTTTCATGCATTGGCCATCAACACAATTGCATCTATGGATTCTATTCTACACATTTGATCTGATTCAGGTTAGCACATGAAAACCTATTGTCTGAATTGAAAATGGAAGATCAGATGAATTTCTTTTTTGTCAAAAGGTCAGCTAGGTGTGTATGTTGAAAAAGGGTAATAACTGCCCAGGTACAGCAATTACTCCCTTCTAAAACTACCCTTAGAGACAGAGTAACCAACAGATTACCATAGTCCAGTGAAATGTCTACAGGGTTCACATGTACTCATGCTCTAATTGCACATAGAACATATATCACTAGTACTCACGAACTTCTCAGTCCACAGGCTTCGTTGGGTCTCTGCTACTCTTGTTTACATTTTCATTATAATAGCCGACATGCTTTCTCATTACCCAGATTCGTTCTCTCCACTACTATCTGGTTCAGGAGTAAAATTATGCTGGTACTCACTGGTACTGAGTACCGGAACTTATTTTTTAAGGCGGTACTAGTACCGGACTTATTTGAGTTGCTTTTTTCGGATGCGTGTGCGTTCCATTGTTCAGTCGGAAAGCATTTATTCATTGACACTCAGATTATCGTTTTTTTATGTCTACACGTAGATTTTTTTCTTTTTCAAAAACAAGCCCACTTCACCCAGATGAGTACCTCTAATTTTTTCTTGAGAATTTCATTCCTTATCTGGTTTTTACATAAACAGCGCCCAGTTTCAGTAAAAAAGGAATGTGGTTGAGACTGCAGATTTGGATCCTACACACCTGAGCCGACTCGGCTTAGGAGATACCAACCTATCCATTTTTGCTATCCATTTTCACGCATCAAATACTTGTATTAAAACAGGGTTAATAAACTACTTAGAAAACTGTGTGTTATACTAAATATTTCAATCTAGATGATTGAAGATGTTCTCTCACAACCAGTTAAGACATAAAACACTGGGTTTACCAAGTTAACGTTTGTTATGTAAGCAACTGTCTGTGAATTTCATATACAACTGATAAATTCACCCACTAATAAATATTTCGATGTGATCCATTCAAAACATTTAGCATTATTCTTACCAAAAATAACAAGGAAAACGAAATTGTTTTCTAACAAACGTAATGTGAGTCTTTCAGCTACTCTTATCCTTCCACGAATAATTGACTAATTGCTGAATATTTAAATGTCAATATTGAAACATGCTCTTACAAGTATTAATGAAAATAACAAGTGCACCGTATTTACAAATAATGCCGTATAAACAAGTAATTACAGTTAACTTCACATCGCAAGTTTGTAACATTCAGATCAAAGCCTTTATTTTCATTCTTGCTGTAATAAATATGTTCTTTGTATAACTGATCCGTTTGTGTTATCCAGCACTCATGAATGAGTTCATGTAATGTTCCTATACACATATGGGGTCATACATGTTTGTTTATACACATATATTGCCATATACATATATCTTCATTACAAACTGTCAAGATTGTCTCCTACTCTCGCACAAAGTACTTTGTAATTATCTTGAGTTATACCACGCTGGCTGCATTTCGATATATCTAGCCCTATTGTGCTGCCATCTAGGATTCATCAAACTCAACATGTTTTTAGGCATTGCTATTAACTAATCGCAAACTAAATTCAGTTAAACTAAGGCTTTTTAGCTAAACTTCTTATGATTAATATTCGTACTGTTATTACAATACATATTAACATATGCTCAGATGAAACATGACTTCCTCACTGCCGTGAAGAAGTCATATGCTTTGCACTTTACAGATGTACCATAAACATTGTAAATTGTGGAGCTCTTGCAACTTAACTAGATCAGGTGAGTGATTCTCGAGAAACGAATGTTTTGCCTCGAAAGTTTACTTGGTACTTCAGTAAGTGTCCTAAAACTCTTTTAGCCGAGTCTTTGAACTTCTAGCCGTTTATACAGTTGTTCAAACTGTTGATAGTCTAGGTTTTACATCTACTACTACTAGTACTAACACCAGGTGTCCTAACTCTTTTAATCTAGCAGCAATCATGTGATATCCTATGGACATATCTTATAAGTTATAGTGAAATTGCTTGAAAGTAAATGTCGGAAAGCTCTTTTAGTTTTATGCCTCATTAGTATTGTGATCAATAAGCTATCCAAACTTCAGATAATGGAGTGGTAATCATTCAGTTTAGTGCATACACTGCACCTTACACTGTAAGTTACAATACCACCCAAAATCTTTTGCCTATGTATGTTGGTTGCTAGTTCATGTCTTTTTATTGTATTCTATAATAGTGTTAGGGTTTTTCAATTGACCTTATGTATGTGATTACATTTATCTAAGATCCTCCTAACTAGATTGGTATTGTTACGTCTCCGTTTGTTAATTGATTTTCCGTAACTTCGTTCCGACGAAACTTAAGCGACACAAGTCTTTACTTAATAAAACTGGTTTATTCTTTCCGAATATAACTTTACCGATACACTCAACTTCAACAATCGCGCTATATCAACGAACGCCAATAATACTTCTGACCGCAGATCAATTACACACTATCTACCCAGACATTACATTCCCCTCTTTTATATACCAGCCTACCCTATATCTAGTAAGAACTAGAACATTCGCCAAAGTACATGATAGTTCTAGAAACGTTGCGTCACAGTAGTCATGTGACTCGATGACGCAACACCGGGTTTCTTCCTTTAACGGTAACTTTTATCATGTTTGCTAACTAAGTTTAACAGTTTTTTTTTAAATATAATCTGTAACTTTAAGTTTTGCTATCGTTAACTTGTACTTAATGTTTGCCTAACGTTACCTTAATTTTGTGATTTTAGCCATTTTGGATTTACATAATTTACCTAATTGGGATGGTTTTATTTTAAATTTTGAATTTTTTTTGGTGTATTTTACGAGAGAGGGATGACACTAGACTGGTAAGAGAAATATATTAACCGTTTCTCCACTCTTCTCTTACAAGTTCAACATAAACACTTCCCCTTGTTTTGTGTACTGGATTCGTAAATCTGATTGTTTTACTGAATAAAGATTGTTGTTGTGAACCTTCCGTGTTTCTTCACGACGAACTCAGCGGAAAAACATAAACACACTCCGTAACATAATACTCTTCGTACCTCCAGTTAGCGGGCTCTAATTGACTACTCTACAGGTAATTCATACTCCAGAAAAATACCACAAGAGTTAAAATCATGAAAAATACAACACTCTAAACGCAATAAATAACATTTTAACAAAATTATTTTGTAAAGTAGAGATCGTAATACGTCACATAGAAGGTACTGTTCGTGTCTACTTACTGTAGTAAAACAATGCTAGAATCAATGATATCACGCGAACAAGTACTAAGTTAGATTTGCTTCACACCCAACTGTTAGAAACGTTTAGCAAGGGCGAATACTGAACACGTATACGTCATAAAAAATATAAATAAATGATGACAATAAAAACCAACGTTATATTAAAAAGTAATGCGTCAGTTTGGTAGTTCTATTTTTTCAGAAAATATTGTATTTGGTGTCAGTTAGATACCACAAATAGTTTTGAGGACATATTAATATATTTTTTTTAGAATTTTTGCTTAAAGCTACACAGGAACATAGCCATCTCTAATTTTAATCGTTATACTTGAGACAAGGCAGCTAGTCATCAACACCAATTGAGAGTGTCCGTTTTAATGTTCTAAGACATGATGATCTAAATGCTGCTCATCAAACGTTCTAATGGCTACATTATTGTTCTCCCTACGTTTTTATGAAGCATTATTGTTCTTCCTAATTTTTTATGAAGCATTATTGTTCTTCCTAATTTTTTATGAAGCATTGTTGTTCAATAAACGTTGTAATGGCTGCATTGTTGCTCTCCATACGTTCTTATGATAGCAGTGTTCTTCATCAAATGCTCTACTGACTACATTATTGTTCACGATACGTTTTAGTTATTATATTATTGTTTTCCATACTTTCTGATGACCACATTTTTTGTTGCTCTCCATACGTTCTTATGATAGCAGTGTTCTTCATCAAATGCTCTAATGACTACATTATTGTTCACGAAACGTTTTAGTTATTACATTATTGTTTTCCATACTTTCTTATGACCACATTGTTGTTCTCCATATTTTCTGATGACCACGTTGTTGTTCTCCATACTTTCTGATGACCACATTATTGTTCTCCATACTTTGTGATGACCACATTGTTGTTCTCCATATTTTCTGATCACTACATTGCTGTTCTCCATATTTTCTAATGACCACATTATTGTTCTCCATATTTTCTGATGACCACGTTGTTGTTCTCCATACTTTCTGATGACCACATTATTGTTCTCCATACTTTGTGATGACCACATTGTTGTTCTCCATATTTTCTGATCACTACATTGCTGTTCTCCATATTTTCTAATGACCACATTATTGTTCTC
>NW_013665988.1:258107-278202 GCF_000517525.1 Limulus polyphemus
TCCACTCCTATTGGTAGCTATCAAGGTGATCGTTTTAATTACTTTGCTTTGTATTGATTTCTGGCTTATCATGTGGAAAATTCAATGTGATTGGTTATTTGATTTTTCCCAAAAACGAAATTGATCAATTGACCACTAAAACATAGTCAAATTCTACTTAAGTTTTGTGACAAAAGAAATATCAGTGAGCACTAAGTAGTTAAGAACTATTTGTTTTTTTTATTTGCTAAAAGTTTTGAAGTTGTTTTAGTCTTCTTGCTAGGCTATTCCCACATTTCAATTTATTATGTAGAAACTGAACATAAATATCTGTTCTTTACTTGTATCATAACTTAAAGTTTAGAATAAACATAATAAGACTATGTTGTTATTGTATATCTGGATGTTGTAATTGTTTGTTTTAAAATTTTTGCATAAACCTTAACTTCAACACAATGAGTGTCGAAATTAGCTGTAGGTTAGCCTTTATCTGGAAAAATTGAATACCTTGTGAAGCACTGCCTTAAGCTAGTTAGATGTGAACTTAAGTCTTTGCATATTCCTCAGAAATTTCATCTTCTATTGTCATTTGTTCCTTATCCTTGAAATTCAGTGAACCATTGTTACTCCTTTCTCATCAACATCGAATTCAAGAACCTTACTTTCATCAGACAAATATTGGGGTGTGGCTTCTTCTGGGATCTTTTCTGTTAACTGAATGTTGTGAATAATAGTGATTAACTTCTCAACTATCAACAACTTCAGTCATTGTTTTTGTTTCAACTACAATCACTTGACAATCACTATATTAAATTCCTTGTTACTCAGGTAATTTCCTTGGTAATGTGGATTCACTAGTTACATTACATTGTGACTTGAGGTGATAATTTGTATCAAATCAAGAAAAAAAAGAGTATTATTTCTCAAGTATTGTACATTTATTAATAATAGAAAAGAGTTTTGATTATGTTCTTCTACTCAGTTGATTGGTGAGTGAACTATTCTCTGATTACTCATACATGCATTGTTGTACAAGTCCTCCATTCAAGCCATTGGCCATCTCTTCCCTCTATTATCTTTCTTTTAAGAAGTATTTTTTCTAGTTTGTAGGATACATTACCAAGATATATTTTACTTTAACTGTCTCCTGCACTTTTTTAACAGAGACAGATGATTTTATTTTCATATCACTCCTTTCCATAACTTAGACTGTGCAGAAGGGTGATCAGATGTTTTCTCTAATCACCCTTCCTTCATTTCTTGTCTATATGATTGTTCAAACCCCAATTGTCTCCTTTGTCCTGTTGAGCAATAGGATATTATCTACCTTGCACAGCTCCCTTAAGAGGCAATCAAAATTATCTTTTCTTGCTGTGGGATCCCTCTACTTTTCAAGATTTATATCTTTTCATTTTGAAAAATTATGTGTAATGCATTTTGGAGCTTAAAAGAAATTTATAATAGGGAACAAAATTTGCAGTGCCTGAAAAAAATATTAGGTTATAAATGGAAATGTTATTTAAACATAGAAATCGTGTATACATTGTATCATCAAACTGGACCATTGTGTACAGCTGATTTATAAAGATCAATTTTCCTGGATATGTATTGGCTTCTGCTTTGTATATTAGAAAATCTGACAATATTTAGAATTACCCTAATTGATTCTTACGTAGATGTTCTTTGAAGTGAAGCAAGCGTTTACTTTTATGGTTAATTACTGTAACCTTGGAAGTAAAGCAAGTATTTACTTTCATGGTTAATTACTGTAACCTAAGGGCACCTTCAAGTTTAATGATAAATTATTTTGATTGGAAGCTATTTCTGAGCAGTTATGTATTTGTTTATTGTGTTTCTGTTCATACATGTTACTATGCTAAAATTTTTATGTATGATTTTGTAAAAAATGTTTAATGAGCATATAAGACTAATTACTTATTACACTCAGATACCGAAAGCTCAATACTTAAGTTTTTTATGACATTCCTTAGCTGTCGGGAGAAATCATACGTGACATCAAATCTTCCAGATACTAGTGTAATTATAGTTTTCCACAATGAGGCTTGGTCCACATTACTTCGTACAGTACATAGTGTCATCAATCGGTCTCCACGACAGTTACTTAGGGAAATAATCTTAGTGGATGATGCCAGTGAAAGAGGTACATTTTAAGTTTATTTGTGTTGGCAATTGTGGTGAATAGCTCTCGTAAAAGGGTTAAGTTGTAGCTTTCTATGAAGATAATGAGGTATATGATTCTGGTTAAAGGTAAGTTAAGATTTTCTTTGTCTGTAATTATGATGACTGATTCTGGTGAAAGGTGTAAATTGTAGCTTTTTATAGATGTAATTACATTGATTGAATGTTCTGAAAGTAGTAAGTTGTAGCTTTTTGTAGATGTAGTTATGTTGATTGGATATAGTGAAAGGGTTAAGTTATAGCTTTTTGTTGATTTATTTATGTTGATTGTATTTTTGTTTGTAAAATGTTTATAACAAAATAATATCGAAGTATGAATACATGTCTTTTACTTACTTCTATTGAATTGTTACCTAAACTTATATAAACTTAACTGGCTGTTTTGTACTGTAAATCATTACTTTTTCTTATGAACAGCTTTCCTGAAAAATCCACTTGATGATTATGTATCCAAGTTGCCTGTATATGTTAAAGTAATCAGAGCCACAAACAGAACTGGACTTATCAGGGCAAGACTCATGGGTGCCAAGGTTGCCCGTGGTCAAACACTAACATTTTTGGACTCTCACTGTGAGTGTAACTATTACTGGCTAGAGCCACTTCTGACAAGGATTGCAGAGGACAGGTTAGCAACAGTTTAATTTATTGTATATTATGCTTAAGCAGTACAATAAATGAAAATATAACAAAACACACACACACACCTATCTTTACACTTGATTAACAATGTAAAAGTTTTAAATAATTCATTTAATCTTTTTAAGTATACATACAAGTCAATTTAGTAATGTATTCCATTGTTACAGTAATTTCTAACAATACTATTTTACAATTTGATTATATTTTTATGTGTAGTTAGTACTTAATAAAATATTATTGTTTGATAATTGAGATATATATAAAAGAAAATGACAATACTTTTACTTTATTAATGTGCTGCTTAGGCTAATATATTTCTAAGTATTAAGACTTTCTGCTAAATAAAAGATATTAAATGTTTTGAGTCTTCTTGTTATAACTTTTATTCCATAAAAGTTGTATGTTATTGAACAGAAAGAGAGTCGCATGTCCAGTAATTGACATAATTCACGACGAAAACTTTGCCTACGTACGCAGCTTTGAGTTTCACTGGGGAGCTTTTAACTGGGAACTTCATTTTCGGTGGTATCCATTAGGAGAAAAAGAGATTCACAGGAGGCAAAAAGATGGAACCTTGCCTTTTAGGTTAGTTCCTTCCACATTGTAATATTAAAATATTGGTGTACCTAGTGTTTTAAAGAAAACGTTTGTATGATGTATTCATATTTATGATTTTGTATACATTAATATCTTATTTTTCTGCGTATAGATGTTTTTAATTTACCATTAAGATGAAATGTGTTTAAATTATTTACTTAATTTCCCATTGTTAATGTATTTACTTTACAGAATGAATGAAAATATATCTTGCATTAAAAGTTATTATTTGGAGCAGTTTTTTTCAAACACAATTGGTATTTAAAGTATGTCAAATTTATTATATTATACTTAGACATAGTAATATCTATTGTTTTGTGTTGTGCAAGAATTTACAAACATATATATATCACATGTAGGAAATAAACTAAGTAATCCTTGGATAAGGAAAACATTGAGGTATTTAAACATCAAATATAGAGTAATGTAGTGTGTTTCAGGTAAAATAATTTTTTTGTAAGAATACATTTAAATTACAAAAAACTAAAAAGAAATGTTTAAGCAAAGAACCAAAACATACAAAAACAATAAGAGGATGCACAAAGTTAATTCATTTTTTTCAAAATATGTGGTTTATGCTCTTCATCAGTTTATTTAACTTTATAGACATTGCTCCTTAAGAATCTTATTATAATATTTTATGTGTTTTACGTTATGTATCAGCTTATCTTATTTAACTTTATAGACATTGCTGTGGATTTAGAACTTGAAGTGCTACTTAAGAATCTTATTATAATATTTTGTTTTACGTTCTGTCGTTATGTATTAGCTTATCTTATGTTTGCTGTATGTGAGGTAAAGATGTGGTGCAAATTCTACAAATAATTGTTTTATATATGAAGTATTAGTGAAAAATAATGTTTCAATATTTTACACAATCTTTTGTAGAAAATGCTTTAGGTTATATGTCTTTGATGGGATAAACTCTTCATCCACTTTCTTGCAGACATTGTTTTAATTGTCAAACCAGATCTTTATGAACTTCATTTTAAAATCTACTCTTAAAGTTCAAAACAACATCTTCAGTAAAAACATACATACAAATAGATAAATACAAATATTCCATATAGTTTGTTTACATTTAATTATTCAGTTGTAGACACTTATAACTAGTTTTTTCAAGTTTAAAAACTAATATGATCAAAGTGATAACTTATCTCCATCTAGGACTCCAGTAATGGCAGGAGGGCTGTTTTCCATTGACAGATCATACTTTGAAGAAATTGGGACTTATGATGAGATGATGGATATATGGGGAGGTGAAAATATTGAACTGTCATTCAGAGTGAGTTTTCTGCTTTAAAAAAGTGTATTTACTAGAGCATTTACTTTGTATCAATTTTTCTAGTAGTGGATAGCTAAATACATTACCTGCGAGAGCAGTTTGTCAATGTAATCTGATTATCTAGTGAGTGTAAATTATCCTAATTTTAATCAGCTGATTTGAAAGAGAGGCTTATGTTCTTATTTGTGATAAGATTTGTTAGGTTAACATTTTGAATAGAGAAACATCCACAGAAACTTACAAGTGTGTCTGTTTAATATCCTGAACATTGAAAATTGACCAGTTGTTAGCTACACTCTTTACACTATGCCAATAGAGTTTTTATTTAGCCAAGAAACAACTGATATTAATTTAGAATTAGAAGTATGTTAAGTGGATTAATGATAGGTGAACATAGCCATATAAAGTGTACAGAAATAATATTGCTTGATATCTCAGGTCAGATAAGGCTTATATGATAAATTTATTACATACAGTTTAGGCTCTTGTCAGTCACGATTTACAATTTCTAACCAGCATTGCACATTATTTTTTAGGTATGGCAATGTGGAGGCTCTGTTGAGATTGTTCCTTGTTCACATGTTGGCCACCTGTTTCGAAGATCTTCACCATACTCATTTCCCCGACCAGGTGGAGTTGGAAGTGTCTTGTACACCAACTTAGCTCGTGCAGCAGAGGTCTGGATGGATGATTGGAAGGAGTTTTTCTTCCTTTTAAACCCAGGTATTTAATGATTAACATCAAAATCTTTCAACTTAATAATTAAGCTTATCTTACAAATTTTTTCCTCAGTTTAGTTATTAGATGTAATATATCCTTTGTCTCCCAGTTCTTTTTCTTGGGAGCAGGTGAATGCTTTACATGTTTCTCTTTCTGCAGCACTTACTAACTTGGTTTTGTTTACCATGTGACTTGCTTGTTCTTTTGATGTATTAGCTTGTATAGCTATTTTACAAAGGATTCACCACCAGCATATTTATGATGACTCCTAAGGGTCTCTTTCTTGCTCTCCTTTGTTTTTGCTGGTATGTCTCTCAAATTACTTTCTCAATCAGGAGAAGCTCATCAAAAGGGGCTGATTATAGCTCTGGCTTCACAAGTTACTTCATCATTTTCCTAATTTTCAACATCCACTTAGCAATAGCCATCTTCCTGCATTACCTGCCTCTTCTTTTGCTACTTCTTAGCCTTTTATTTTTGTTTTCTCATCTATTTTCACTCATTTCATGTTGTGAAATACAGAAGCAAATGGGGTGGGCCTTCTCATCCCAGACATTAACTTTCTTCTTTTCTGAGCACCCCCTTCTCTCATACCTTTGGGGAGTGGCATCTGAAATCCTGTGCTCATCTTTGAAATCTTTGGCTTTGGGACCCTTGGATTCATCAAATTCTTCAAGTCATTTTCTCTCCAACTTATCCTCCTCCTCCACTTTTGACTCTTCTAGTTTCATCTTTTGTTTGATGCAGTTGGTATTCAAATATTGGATCAGGAGTTTCAAATCTTTTACTTAAAGAAACTATCAAAACAGTACTTCATATTTCCCAAGGTGTTTACTCTTTTGATTTTTTGTAATGCCAAATAAATCAGGAGATTGAAGATCAGTAATATATCTTTCCCATCTCAATCATTATCTGGATATTCTTCATTTCAAGATAGAAACCATGAGAATCTTACAGAAATTCCTTCATCAAGGTTTTTGCATGACAAAGGTGGATATCAAAGGTAATTATTTTCATATCCTGTTCACCCATATTCTTAACATTTTCTTCACATTTACCAGTGGCAAATGGTTTATCAGTTTATGGCCATCCCTTTTGGTCTGGCTTCAGTGCTTTTTGTTTTCACACTTGTAGTCAAGGCATCTGCTGGCTTTTTATACACTCTTAATACAGATTTTCATCATTATATTTATGACTGTTTGTTTTCTGTGTTGTCACCTCAGTTGTTGACTCACACTCAATCAACTATATGATTTTCTCTCTGGGATTTTGGATAAACACTTCAACTGCTTTCTTTGACTTTATAACTCCTGAAGTCTCAGGTGTGCTTATTTCTCTCTTCTCCTCCATCTACCAAAGACATCCTCGCTGGTTTGGGGATGATGACTTCTCTATATGAGGCAGTTACCGTGGGTCATGCTCACTTGAAACACTTTCAGTGGATTCTTGCATCTCAGGTGCATTTCTCTTCAAACTATTGGATAATTTTCCTTTCTCCTGCTGCTCTCAATTATCTTTTAGTTTGGCTCAGTTAAAAATTTACCACTGTAGGACCCTTATTCTTCCACCTCATACAGACCTGTAGCTTTTCACACATGCCTTTCTCAAGGGCTAGGGTGCTGTGTTTCAGATCTGTCATCTCCTCAGGAATAACTTGCTCACATCAGTCTTTTGAAGCTTCAGATAGTTCAACATGCATGCTAATAGTTTCTACCCTTGTTGTACCACAACTGTTTGGCTTCATGTAGATAATTGTACTAAGGTGACACATATCAACAATCTGTGTGGAATTTTGATTTCACAGCCTGTGTTTTGCTGCTGTCTCTCTACTTAATTGGTTACATTTATATCACATACATCTTCAAGCTTACACATGACATGTGTTATGAACATTCTTACGGATTTTATTTCTAAAGATAATAGGCTTCTTCCAACAGAATTTCAGTGGTTGTCCCATCAGGTAGGTTATTCTATGACTTATGCATCTGCTACTGTAGTCAATCATCTTCCATTTTATTGATACCCAGTTCCAGGTCCTGCTTTTCTAAACGTAGATGCTTTGAGTCAGTTTTGGGAGAACCTTTTCTTTGTGCTTACCTTCCTCTTCATCTTCTTCCTTGGGTATTGGTCAAGATCAGTTTGTTGAATTGTAAAATTCTTATTGCTCATCCATGGTTTCTACTACTATGTTGTCTGTCTCAAGGGGATCCTGTTCTATTAGCTCTTTGGAAACATCTATGCCAACCTCAAATGTCCATCTTCTACTTGAATGTTCATCATCTACAGCTTTATGACTCGCTGTTATGCAGTCTTTTATAAGAAAAGCCAGTTTCTCCTCTCGTGTAACTCAATTGTTGTCATAATTTTGCAGATATTCACTCCTAGCCATATACCAATCTTGAGTCTATCTCTTTAGACGTTTGTGCATTTGAAAATCTGTTTCTTGTCTTCCTCCAACTCCTTTACAGGTATTCTTATTTTGTATTGTGGCTTGTCTTCTATTGCAGGCTACAGAGCTGCCCTTTCTACCATCTTTAGATGTTACAGAAGTCATCTTTCTGTCTCTCATCCCTACTCCTTCAGTTATTTTTTGGGGCTTTTTTTCTAGATGATGTCCTCCATAGGACTTGAGTCTTGCTTGAAGATGTTTTACTTTTCTTCTTTCCCAACCTTTAGCAACTTAACTTGTTTACTCTCATCACTTTCCTTAAGATGTATTTTCTTCTATTGCTTGCTTCAGGTAGGAGACAGTTAGATATTTTTGCTATATACTTTCTTGTGCTATCTTTTTATTAGAAGGGTCTGTACTTATATCCTGATAGGACCTTCCTACCAAAGGCTTGCACTACAATTGAAGTTATTTACTTTTAAAAACCAAATATGTTACCTACCCTGACTGACTCAGATTCTTATTCAGAAGAATGTTTTCTGATGTTTGATGCTAACTCGAATGAAATAATCTTTCAGGGTGAGGATCCATATTGGTTATGCCTTATAAAAAATTTCATTCCATGGCTCTTGCTCCATTCACACTAATTAACTGGATTATGCAGTTGATTTGTCTTGTCAACTGAGATATAATTAAACACATTCAAAGTGAATTTTGGGTTAAATCTCATTAAATTTGCTAGTTGTCAATGTCTTTGGTTTCTTGGTCTTGGTAAACTTTAGAGGACATCTTACAGATTGGCATGTGAATGATTCCAGGTACTTTTCATCAACTTTAACTTCACCATATTGCTCTCTCCACCCATGAGAGAATGTAGTCCTCTGGAAGTGGACAGAGATTGCCATATGGTGGCTCATGATTTTGTGGCAGGTATTTTTTCTGCCTACTCGTGCATGTCTTTGTGTGGCATTAGAGATACTTGAGGTGGGAGGCCTCTTCTCAATAGATGTCTCAGCTCCAACCAGGATAGGGACTATCTGTTTTTTTTTTATTAATGATTGGGTTGTCCTCAACTTGTTGTGCCTCCATTCCTTGGGAAGACTTGGATCTTTATTCAGTTCTTTCTGAGCATCCACTAATTTTCCAGAGACTTATTGGTCTTCTTATTTATAGATAAAGATAGGCTACAACCCCTGGAGTATGTCCATTTATAATATTTGACTAGGCTAACCCAGTATGGCCAGGTGGTTAGGGCACTTGACTAGCAATCTGAGGGTCATGAGTTTGAATCCCTGTCCCACCAAACATGCTTGCCCTCCCAGTCATGGGGGCATTATAATGTGATAGTCAATCCCACTATTTGTTGGTAAAAGAGTAGTCCAAGAGTTGGCAGTGGGTGGTGATGACTAGCTGCCTTCCCTCTAGTCTTTCACTGCTAAATTAGGGACAGCTAGTACAGATAACCATCGTGTAGCTTTATGTGAAGTTCAAAACAAACCAAATTGACTAGGCTGTTCTCACAAGAACTTTTCACTAAAAAACATGGCATAGTATTTCTCCTACTTCTTTATTCCACCACTTGTGTTCCCATTATTGGCTCCACAGAAAAAAGGAAATATTACTGCACTAAATAACTCCTTGTTTTGTATGAGCTGAAGAGCATCAAGAGTGAAGGGGTATCCTGTTGAGATGAATATTTTATTTCTGGGTGTCCTTAGGTCCAGCCATTATATAAAGCTACTCTTCTCCATTCATTATCTCTTGAATCCAGTTCTTCCAATCTCATTTGGAATTCTGCTTTGACTCTGCTTGACTATATCTTTATTGTAGTCTAGGTTATTATCTTTCTGCCTTGTAAGTTATACATTTATAACATTTCTGTCATTTACACTCCTGCCAATACCCTCCCACCTCCTTTCTAGAACTATGTGGGCATTCTAGTTTACTGTATTTCAAAGATAAAACTACCTAGTTTGAAATACTTTATCACCCACCTCCCCACAACTGAATTATATGTGGTTTTCATCAACTTTAAAAAAAACTCTGAATTATGGTGGGAAGCAGAGCTTGTGTAAGATCTCCCAAGGCATGTGCAATGAGTTACATGGAAGGTGGGAGAGGGGAGAAGTATAGATAAATGCAATTCATAAAGGATACTCCACATTTTGAGTCAGATGAAAGCAAATTCAATAAGGAAAGGCCTACAATATTTGAGATAAGTACTTTGAAATTTATTTTAATTCAAAAAATTTTAAATTTAATTACAAATGCTACTTGCCTTGGTCAATTGACTTTAATTTAAAGTGGTTATTCATAATCATTGTTTGAACTTGGTTTAAACATACATATTTGTTGCCGTACAAGTTGAGTTAAATAAGTTTACATCTTAAAACAATGACAACACCTATTTGTTGGGGGAGGAGGGAGCTAAAAGTAAATTTAATTTGAGCTCAGAACTGAATTTCTCATATTTTTAGATCTTAAAGGCCTTTAGAATTTTGGTAAAATAAAATAAAAGGCAACATAAACCAAATTAAGCATAGTTTGTAATCATCAATCATGTATATATAATAGGCATATTTTAATATATTTACACCGTGTACTTTACTGAACAAAATTATTTTCAGAATCGTTTAAATTTTGTTGAAAGTCACCAAAACACCTGAAAGTACAGGCTAAAAACACTGTAATAAATAAGCCTTTTAACATGCTTCTTAATTGACTAACAGAATACATTTATATTATGAATTTGTTCCATTTTATTGTTTTTCACTATAAATATTTTACATTGTATGACTCCTACAGTCTTTAATCTACATTTTATGTAAGAATGTTGCAGGTGGCAGTTAGAGTAAGGGTCATTTGGTAAATGTTTTTCTGAAGAAATAAATATATTTTTTTAATAGTTTGAACTTCAGATATTTTTTATTTTTAGCTTTAAAAACATTTTCATAATTTTTTATTTAGGGGCAAAGAAAATGCGAAAGGGGATAGATGTTATGGAAAGGAAAGCTTTACGAGAGAGACTTGGCTGTAAGAGTTTCAAATGGTATCTTGATACTGTGTGGCCTGAACACTTTCTTCCCACAGATGGCAGATTCTTTGGAAAAGTAAAGTTTCTGTTTAATTAGGTCTAGGAAATATTAAATTCACTAAACATAGAAGATAGGATTGTTTAAATTTCTGATGTTCCAAGAGGAGCAGAAATTTTCAAATAATTGTTAGAAATTGTTGAATACCAAATATCTTGGGGCAATGTGTTAAGCATGACTTGAGTTGGGATATTACCTAAAATGCTACAAAATAACAGCTTTTATGTACCTTATCTATTTTCACTATAGTTAGTGGAGTTGCTATAGTATCTTAAAGAAATTCCCTATAATGTTATATTTATTTTATCTAATTTAAATGATTAGAACTACTCATTGTAAATTATAACAGAATGCAAGATGAGATTTCTTCTTCTTTTGTTAAATTAAAATAGATACGCAACAAAAAGAATGGCAAGTGTTTTCAGCGACCCAACACTAAAGGTACAGCTCGACAACCTGTGGGCAAGGTTCAGCTGGGAGATTGTGTGTTTGAAACATATCCTCAACAGGTAAGGAATAAAAAAAACATTATTAAAATTATGTTAATTTATGGCATAACATAATCTTGTCATACTAAACTCTAATACGTAGTAGTAATTGGTAAATAAGTCAATTTATGGAATTTTTGGGATTTTAGGTATCTTGTAAATGTGATTTTCTAACATAAAGAACGTGAAGACTTTGAATACACCAAAGTATTTGAAGCAAGTAATCATATCGGTAAATAATTATTTTAAACACACTTAGAGTTAACGTGGTATGTCTAAAATGAATAATTTAGTTTTCTGTGATAGATTAAATTTTTTCAGTATTTTATGTTTTACAAAGAAGCTGTGGATTAAATTTTTTTAAACATAATTAAGAAATATATAAATAAAAATGCTAAAGTGAGTGAGTTAACCTGCCCTTAAAGGATATAGCTAAAATCATTTGTATAATTGCACAAATCTTATCATGTAGTTCTACTAGGAAATTTTCTTTCAAAATATGTAAAAAACATGCATGATGATGAAGCATTATTAAGTTAATCTTTCACTGCCATGGGCACGTATATATATCCCCCCCTAGAGCACCACCAATTGAACTTGGAACTTTTTTACCACCATGACAAAAAGAGTATTCCCTTTCAAACTTCCCAGAGTTTACCAGTTTACCAAATAATGACTTAAATAGTTAAAACTGCATGCATCTTTTTGATTTTTATTGAATATCTAAAAATAGACCTGGCAGAGAGAGAGCTGTCCTATATAAACTTGGTAGTGAAAGAGTTAATTAGACCCAGTTTTTGTCTTGCAATGCCAGCAGAAAGAACTAGTTGCAATCATGTTGATATTTGTTATTTTATGTTTAAAAACTTTAATCATGATCTATAAAAATAGAACAAACAATAATGATTTTGTCAAAACTTATGTATTGGAGATGTATTTTGTACTCCTGCACGTATGGTTAATGTAATCAAGATATTATAATTAGGCTCTGATGATTCAATATTAAAGACATTCAAAATATTATAATTTGGCTAGAATAAATCATTATTAATGACATACAAGGTGCTAAGCAAAATTAGTAAAAATTACCACGGCAGACAAGCATATCAAATCTGATTTTTTTCATCTATGATCTTTTAGGAAGATAATTAATATCCACACCACCCAATAACAAAAGCTGTGAATGTAGTTTTAACTAGTGTAGTAACTGAGTTGTTAGTACTAATTAAATGAATATTCAATATTTGAACTTACAGAAAATAATTTTTCATGACTTTTATTATGTATATATTTTTTTCCCTTCGCTACTTTTGGTGACATAAGTTTTGTCTCATTTAACTGACTTGCACAAGTTAGAAATTAACAAGCTGCTTATTAATGTTCCACAAAGAATTGTATTCAATTTTACAATTACCTGCTATAAAACAGAAAACAAACTATAACATTATTTGTGTACTAAATCCCAGGAGCTCTTGAGCTAAAGACATTATTCTAATGCACAATATTGTCTTTTTTGTTTTCATTTGTATTACCTGCTGGTGGTGCAGTACTTTGTCCTCACAAAGGAAGGTTTCTTGATGACTGATGAATCAATCTGTTTGGATTCGCCAGAAGCAACAGCAGATACAAATGTTGTGATGCTGGCCTGCAATGAATATAAACGACAAAAATGGAAGTACAACCCAACAGTAAGTATACAGTATCTTTTGTCCCCCACTGGCACAGCGGTATATCTGCAGACTTATATTGCTAGAAACCGGGTTTCGATACTCGTGGTGGGCAGAGCACAGACAGCCCTTTGTGTAGCTTTGTGCTTAATAGTAAAACAACAACAGTATCTTTTATGTGAATATAACTTATTCTACTCATTTGTGTAATGTATGAACCTGAAACTCCATCCTGTGTTTAGTATCCAACAATCAATTAATGACTGTTATCAACTAACTTTTATAGATGTTAACTTTAATCTACTAAAGCCAGCTTTAGTTTAATGACAAAAGAGGTTCATGGAATTATAACCATTTCTCATGATACAATCTTTATAACATTTGTTGTAATACAATATACCTCAGCTGAGTTACTAGTGTATTAGTTTTTGTTTTAGTGTATAATTGTTGAAAGTTTTCCTTATGACAACTTGTCTAGGTTTTTTTATATTTTCTTATAATAATGTTGCTTAAGAGAAGTACATTTTTTATGCTGCAAAGGAGATGCAAATTTTACAATGTTAACACTTGCATATTTTCTGTGAGTTTTAGTTTACTGTCAAAATTTTTCTCCTGGAAATATAATTGTTTCTCATGATATAATCTTCACAATATAATGCTATTATTCAGTACTGTAATATGTTTTTTAAGTAGATTTTGACAAACATTCTATACATGTACTTGTCTGAATTTTGTATAATCTTTCCTACACTAATGGTCTTCTTTGATGTATTAATCGTATAGCATCATTAATGAGGGAATATGTTTTTTATTTTTTTCTCAGATAAGTTTCTTTTTTCTTTCAGGATAGAACTTTGGTGCATGTTAAATCAAAACTTTGTTTGGACCTTCCAAGTTCTCACAGTCCAGATGGACTAACCTTACAACACTGTAACAAGTTAGCAACACAAGAGTGGCTCTTTGAAACAGTCACGTGGAAGACTTCCTAATGAGTAAAAGTTGTTTGGTTCTGAATCTTGTACAGATATACAGTAATGGAAATAATTATGGACACACACAAGTGATACATGTAGAGGAATCATACAACAATGTGGTAGCATGTGGTGAAATTATTAATGGACATGCACACAAGTGATACACATATAGGAGTCATACAATAATGTGGCAACATGTGGTGAACTTATTAATAGATACACACAAGTGATACACATACAGGAGTCATACACTAATTTGGCAACAGGTGTTGAATGTATTAATGGACACACACAAGTGATACACATACAGAAGTCATACAACAATGTGGCAACACCTGGTGAACTTGTTAATAGATACACACAAGTGATACACATACAGGAGTCATACAACAATGTGGCAACACCTGGTGAACTTGTTAATAGATACACACAAGTGATACACATACAGGAGTCATACAATTAATGTCTTATTAATGGACACACACAAGTGATACACATACAGAAGTCATACAACAATGTGGCAACATGTAGTGAACTTATTAGTGGTGTGAAACACTATCACAAAAAATAGAAAAGAAAACAAACAAATTGAATGCACTAATATTTTGTATGTTTACTGTATACAGAGCATTAAACCTTGTTTCCATGCTGAAATACGTTTTTTTGATTAACTTTTGACTTTTTTAGTTTTTACATAACCCTTCACAGCTTCAAGAATGTTCATATTGGAACTTTATGTAGACTAAGTCAATGTTAAGAGTGCTTCTTCAGCCTCTTTACCATAAAAATATCATTATACCATATTTTCTGTATTCTTGGGATCATTGTCTGGCTGGAAGATGAGTCTCCACCCAAAGATTTATGTTTCTGAGGGAATGGCAATCATTATGCTATTAATTTTTGGTAGATCATTGACACTGTTGGCTGAAATGCAGTCCTAAACTTGTTAATTTCAATATTTGTGGTCTGATGCCCATTAAAATGTTTTTGGGCTGGTTGCCTATTCTCAGCAGTGATTTTAGAGCAAATACACATCCTTTGAAACCACTTCATGTTAATGTGTTTCTGACTGTTCTTGAGGTAACATTCACATATGTATTACTAATTATAACAAGATCTATACTAGAGTACTGTCTATTCCATAAAGAACACGCCTTGAGATATTTAACATTACTTCAGGAGAGTTACAGTTTCCTACCTCATCCACTTCCATTATTAGGAATGCCAGTTTCATGTACCCTTTTCTGTGTTTTATGTAGAGCTCCTACTGAAATATGAAGTCTAGCTGTAGTTTTTTGCACTAAGTGTCTTTGACTAGCCAAATAGTTTTTCCACATGCTTTTCCCTTGGTATTTCAGTCCTGGGAACCATGTTTGGATTCATGCTCCCATCTATAGCATCTGACTAAGATATGATAAAACATGGTTGTAATTTGGGAGTTAGGTATCCTGGGATGTTTGGAAATGTAACAGTTCCTCTTCTGCCTACTCACAGTATAGATAGGTAAACATGAGAGAAAAATATATTACCAAATCTAACCGAGCCAAGGAGACAAACCTGAGAACCTATAAATTTTTAGAGTAGACAAATACCTAGCTTTAAACAATTTCAAATGTTGACAGTCAAAAGAAACTCATTATCTTGAGGGGAAAAAAATCAATTTAAAGATCGACTTAATGTTATACTGTGGTTGGTGGTTGCATCAGCATATGCATTCTATTGAGTGAGCTCCTATGGTATTGGATTCTTATTCTGATGATTGTTTGAATACATCTGTTTGTGTTTCTTTGCACTTGAATTTGTTGAATGTCTGGATTTGATGACTGAAAGTAGTAATGTTTTTCTTGCACTTGGATCTTGTAGTTGTCTGAGTTTTGCAGCTGTTAGTGGCAGAGTTTTCAGTAGATGTGGATACATATTTTTTTTCCTGGGTTGTTGTTTGAATTTGTAGATCTCTAGTTGATGCTTGGTTTGGATGAGTATTGGCTTTGAGTGTTGATTTGGTTTGGATGATTATTGACTTTGGGTGTTGATTTGAAATGGTCGATTTGGTTTGATGAGTATTGGCTTTTGGTGTTGATTTGAAATGGTCGATTTGGTTTGATGAGTATTGGCTTTTGGTGTTGATTTGAAATGGTCGATTTAGTTTGATGAGTATTGGCTTTTGGTTTTGATTTGAAATGGTCTATTTGGTTTGGTAGGAAATGGAAGTTGAGTTTCTTGATGTATATATTCTTTCTCTGAAATGATTTTTTTTCCACCTTGAAAACAACCATTTCAAAGTATCTGGTTAGTAGCATTGTGGGAGTTGATGATATTTCCAGTAGTTTGAGACATAATCCTTGGAACCACATGAATATTGGTTGCTAGGTTTTCTTCCAAAATTTGTTTGATCTCTTGAGTGGTGACAGTGAGATTCACCTTCCTTAAGAAAATACAAAACCTTCTGGTGTTACTTATTAGTGGATGGCATTGTATGGGTGGGTCAGAGTTTCGTGGGGAACATAAGTTGGAGAAGGCTATTGACATTTGCGACTGAATGCATTTTATGACTACCTGTACTTTAAAAATTATCAATATATGGCTGTACTCTTGTGCAGTTCATTTTTACATGATAAAGGAGTGGCATTACCATAGTATTTGCTTCTTATCCGCTTTTCTTCACAGTTTCAATACTTACTTCCAATACTGTACATGTGAATCAGGGATTAAATTTTCCATTTGATTGTATGAGAATTTGGTGTATGATCTATAGAATGCTATAACATTACATTAGTTTTTATGCTTATTTTACCTTTGGTGAAGATTAGCAGGAATTTGATGAGTGGCATACAAACAAACTAAAATTATAGAACCTCACCCTCCTTTATTATAATTCAGTGAATAATAATTATTACTGTAGTTGGTTTGTATGTAATTTTAGTTTTATTGGTTAGTTAATCTTCTGATAGTGTTTTGCTTTTATTTTTATGTCAACATGTACAAAAAAAAAATATTTCCTGACACCTCCATTAAAATTTATCTGTCTTAAAATATCTTCACATGAGTCTTTAATGACATTTTCAGTCTTTCATATGAACTTGTCAATTCCTAGAAGGTAGGCATATATAAATGTCTGATCTCTAAATGCTGGTGTAATACACTAATTGTATTTTGTCATTTGGGCAGTTTTTGAATATAAAAATGTAAAAATCATCTCATTTTTTTAAAACAGTTAGTCTTCCATTTTAATAGTTCATCTTTAAACTGGTAAGTATTTGAATGATGAATTAAAATGTCTGTGGGAAAAATTCAAAATACGATGGAAAATGTTATATAAGTTACAAAGTAATTTATGCCAGAAATTCATCTGTGCTAGGAAAATATTTTTCCTATATGCCATGATTTTTGTTTCATGAAAATTGGGTAAACCACACAAAAATATTAAGAGGCAGTTCTTTGAAGTGAATTTTTCACAAGAACAGAAAAATATAATTTTAGTATGTGTGTGTGTGTGTGTTCTTAGAAAATTCACTTGAATATTTTTGGAAACTACTGTATGATAATTTTAATCAGTATGAAAGAAAGAATACAAACTCATATTTTAACATTATTCTTGTCAAATATGTTCAACTGTGTCATAAATTGGGATAAAAATATTATCTTCCTTGTTATAACTAATGATATGTTTTCATTTTTTGAAAATATAAGAGAAAATCAGTTTCTACCAATGTTCTTAGACAATGTCTGTATTTGTACATAACACTTTTAAAATTTATTACTGACATTTTAGGTAAGCTGTAAATACTTACACAAAACAAAATTTGACCAGTAAATACACCCATTAATGTCTATTGTATTGAAGACTTACTCAAGTCATCACTTCTAGCTCTAAACTAAAGTAGCTAATTAGTCATGTGACTAAGTGAAGGTTAAACAATTTATATCTTTAAGATTAACAAATTATAAACTCTGTAGCATATGTACTTATCAGTTAAGTAAATAAAACAATAGAATGTTTTAACTGATTGTGTTATTGAAATTTAAAGAAGTAATAATTTATAGTGAACCAAACTTTTTAATCTAGATTTAAATCATCATCTTTTATTAATTAAAGCTCACATTTTAGCTTTAACTTCAGGTATTTATGAAATATGGTGAAATTGATCTGGTAAAATGCAAATATGGTATCTGATATGTTTATTCAAGGTAACTGGTTTTGATATTCAAATTTTAAATATTTCTTATCACTATTGTTTTCTTTTAAATAATAACATAGTAATTTAAGAATTACAAGATGCAATGTAATTTAAGGAAAACCAAGGCAGTTTACCTAGTATATTCTAAAGAAACAAAAAACCAAACACCTTAGTAAGAACCCAAAAGAAGTTTTACCTTACATTTTATTAAGAGTGGACTAGCAATTTTTGGTCACCAGTAAGTCATTTAGTGACTGGCTTGCATCCTTATTGAGGTCAACCTGGGTCACACTGGAATGAATGAGAGTGGGGGAATTTTGTTGACAATATTTATATTAATTTGTAGTCTTACAATTTAGACTATTGAATTGTATCAATAGCGACAAGCCTGCTGGGACTTTCTGATGACCTGTATGGTAGCCCACTTCTTCATATAATTGTATTTCACTTAATTGTAAGAGGATGTAGAGTTTGTTTTTATTCAGAAGTATTAATCTGTGATAACTAGGTTCAAGGAAGTGGAACTGTGGTTACTGATTTATTAATAATACTTTTTAACTGAAGATATATGAAATGTTTAAATTTTTTTAATTCACAGTTTATTTTACTACTCACTATTTTATATTGGGGGTGCTTGATATTGAATATTGTGTACACTGAATAAAACTTTGTATTGAAGTGAATGAAATTTTTTTGTCACTATAGAATATTCACAGAAGAGTATACATCTATTTTTATTACAGAGACTTCTCAAACATAAATGTGTAAAAACTTTTAAAACATTTAAAAGATGACATAATAGTAAAGGACAATACAAAAACTATAACATTTCAATGGTATTCATCTGACATAAAAAGGAAGTAGAATGACAAAATACACAGAATATATATATACAACCCATAAGAAGATTATGATGACAGGTTTCTACTTGATTGTTACATGGGGGGAGTCTTAAACTTTATTATTTCCTTTACATTAGTTAAATGAGTGTTATAACATGCCACTTTATTGACGTCACTAAATAGCGACTACACTGAAGTTAGAATTTTGAAGGAGCTAGATGCAAGTTGAAGCTAAAGAACATAAAACTGCAAAAATTTACATATTGAAATTAGGAATCGAAGGGAAAAACTGGTGAACAATAAAAAATGCAAGCCAGGGATTGTCACTATTCTGTATGGAAAGAAAATAAGTTCATACAATTAGACACATACTTACATTTTCTTAAAACATGCAAATACAAAAGACTTCTATCAAAGGATGTGTAACTACATCTGCTTCACCTATACACATACCTTTATAAAATGCAAGATAGATTATTAAGAAGTTGGTTGGTTAAAAAGATTTCCTCATTCACTATATCAAAAAGAATCTTCCACAATTAAAGGACAACTTAAATTTGATAAAATGTACAAGGCTAACATAGGAAGAAAAAAAATCTTGTATTAAACGAATTATGAATGCAATATAATTTTTAAAAACTAACAAAGGAAATTCTATTATAATTATGAATAAATTTATTGCTGTAACAAGATGGAAATTTTACTCTGAAATATTCTGAATCATTAACTATAAAAACCTTTTTTTTTTAGATTATATGAAATTTAATACATTTTTAATATTCTCAGTCATGCTTTGACCCCTACAAACATAATATTGGTTTGTAAGATGTAACAGTTGTTGCCAAGCAATTTGCTAATATATATATATATATATAGTATTTCAATTATTCGTATTTCTGTAATATCTCAGCTGGCCTGGAGATGCCAGTAATGTCTGAAAGGCCAATTTGGGCATTGGATATAACAAGTTCATTTATTTTGATGAAAGAGTTAGCACAAAGGATCACATATAAAGTGTAATAGACTTAAAATGAGACCCAAAACTC
>NW_013665988.1:278829-288336 GCF_000517525.1 Limulus polyphemus
GGAGAACAAAGAAGAAGAATAGTCAACCATTTGAAAGCGCTCGAGTTTTGGGTCTTATTTTAAGTCTATTACAAGTTCATTTATAGTGGTAAAATAAGTGGATTGTGTGCTGTACATTTATTGTTCAAATTTATCGTCAACAAGTCACAGACACCTACTGTAAAGAATCTTGGCCCTATAAAACCTGACAAGGGTGAGAGTCAAATAGTGATACATGCTATTGATTACCTACCTATATTCTACTTTTAGTTTGTCAGTTCAAAATTAGGGACAGTTATGTGCAGACATATCAAGTGTAACATTTCAGGAAATTCTAAAACAAACTAAGAAAAGGTATGTTGCTGGCATAGTAATTTCAAGAAAACTGACTAACAGTTGAGCACAGGAAATAAATTTAATAAAAGATAAAGTATAGCTGTGTAAAAAAAAATCAGAATCGTAATATGAAACTAAACTTCGGCTTCTCAGTCCTGAACTAGGGTACACAAATATTCTGTAAAGAAAAAAATCATCAGAGGTCACCATGTATAGAAACAAAAACAAGAAGTAGTACTTTCAAGTTTTATATATATTGCACATTTGTTAAGAAAATTAACGTTTTGATTGTATTCTTAGTTACTTCACATTTTCGATGTGAATATTCTACTACTCATTTTGTCTAATCTGTATTATCTCATATATCCCCAATATGTCATTCCAAGTGTACTAAGATACCTTATTACACATTCTGTCCCCCAGTGGTTCAGGGGTAAGTTTGCAGACTTATAACACTGAAAACCGGGTTTCGATACTCGTGCTGAGCACAAAACATATAGCCTATTGTGTATAGCTTTGCGCTTAACGACAAACGAGTAAACAAAGTCGTGTAATTAAAACTTTTTTCTTTCTAATCGCTACCCCCATCTTCATTATGTGACATTTTTGTTGCTAGTTTGGCATCTGTGTCTTTTCAATTCTCAAATTTCGGACAAATTTGGTATTCTCGGTTACACTGATTGCACTCAGAGTAGGGAAGTGTGTAGGACCCGCAAACACAGGAGATCTACAAATATTATATCAAGGATTGTGGATTTGTTTCTCTCTGATTCTGACTAAGTTTACGTACAAAGAAATAGAATGTACAAAAATACACATCATAATCTTTATTCAAGCACAGAGTTAAAAACAAAACAGGCAAGTTTTATAGTTTATGTGTGCGTATGTGGAACTGGAGAGCATATTTATTTGTAGTTAAAGACAAAGCTACACAATGAACTATCTGTGCTGTGCACACCACAAGTATCGAAACCCAGTTTTAACATTATATACCTTTACACTTACACACCTGTCAACACTGAGAGGTGCCAAATCGGGAGACTTTTTGTAAAGGCAACGCAACAGCGTCCCCCCATGCTCTACCAGAAAATTTAGAAAAAAAAAAGGTACACTTTTATACGTTCTGGGGAACTTCAGACATTTATTTACATTTATAGGATTGAAATGATGTTTACTTTTTTTTTTTCCATTTACAGTGGGCTTATATACCACGAGAATCACAGTCATCTGCTAATATTGTTATACGCTGTTATTGTAAAAATTGAAACAAAATACACATATTCTGATTAGTGTTCTTTGTTATATTCGTGTGTTGCACTTTTGGCATTTTTCAGTACCTGCTTGCTGGGCTTGTATTTACTGGCTGAGGAATCTGAGTTAAGCTCACAGTTTGAAAAGTCACATACTGTGTCATGCCCTAAATCAGTCCTGTTCTCTGTTACGACCTTTCTCACCATTGAAAATGCCCTTTCACTCGATGCATTGGAATGTGGCAAAACAAGCAGACAGTATAACACAACAAAGTATAACAATGTCACACAAAATGAGTAAATATTTACTTTATCCTGGTTGGCACTCTGTGAAGTTGAATTTTGCGACTCTATTATGTTTGTTATATTATTAAAAAGGTTGCATGTCGGGAGATCGGGAACTCCCGCCGAAATCGGGAAAGTTGACAGGCCTGCACTTACTATTGTGCCAATGGGAGGGGAACAGGAACTGGAGAGAGATTAACTGAATATTCTTAAGAGTTAAAGTTCGGTTATAGTCAAAGATCTTTAACTTAGTTTATTTCACGTTGAAGAAGTTTAACCCTTAATTTCAAATCTTTATAATTTTTTTCAAAATATATAGGAAAACCCATATTTACATCTCAGCTAAGAGCTGCAAAATCTCAACAAAATAAAGAAAATCTAGCCAAATCTGAGAAAAACAAAAAAAAATTAAAACAAAGAAAGTTTCTCTTAAACAAAAGCTGTCAAAAGCAAAGAAGACACAGTTACATGTACAACATAAATTTTCTCTAGGTGCACGTGACAGAAGGGCACTCTCAAATCAACAAGGGATGTCAAAACATCTTTCTGTTTACTACAAGAAATGATAACTAATCACTATCTCTATCTATAATGTATTATATGCTACAGAACTTTCCTTATGGGAAACACTATAACATTTTTTAGGGATTCGTTCAGTCATGTGACTAACTAAAGGTGAGAGAAACTTAATAGCTCTATATACTAAAGACGTTGTAGGTCAACTTAGAGTAAACAGAAATTTCGAAAGACTTATCTAGTAACTAAGGTGATACAAGACAAATGGTAACCTAAGGATACCACACAGGTTTTAATAGCTCTTGCGCAGCTATTGAAAGTGTTAATCACCAGTTTTATATTTTCTGTTAATTCCTGAAGAGGTGACAAAAAGGACTAGCTGTTTTTTTGATTTTTTCTTGAATAGGAGAAAATAATGAAGATTTATATCATTTATCATTGTTAAATTCAGGCATCTTTATATTATGTCCGATTTTCCTAAAAGGTTTTCTAAACCATTTATTTCAGCTTACAACATTAGTTTTATGTGTCTGGAATCCCATCAGATGAACTGGAAATAATTTTTTATGGGTTGAAAATCAAGCAAGATAGAATAAGTATATGTAGTTGAAAACCAATATTTGATTTGTATAGTGTTAACTTTCATTTCATCTGCTTAGATTCAAACATGTTGTTTTACATTTACATAGAGCCAAAGAGATTTGTTCTTTCTGTGTAACAGTGGATTTATTTGAAATGTGTGGAATTTAACACACCTGTCTATGCAGAGTAGCAATCAGTATATTTGGTTTCGTGTAAAGTCCAGGTGGATTATCTTAACTGTGTGGCAAAAGTTTCTTCCAGTTTGAGAAGTTTGCGGAATTCCAAAAGTTTAAAGCCAAATACCGTCATTTCGCCATAGCAACTGATATATCACATCTGTGCGAAGCTTGTGTTATGTTAACCTACTCTTCTTCTGTTTGTGTTTGAACCATAGAACTAAACAGACTCCGTGTGACAATGAGCTCATAATGACTCATCCATTATGAACGGAGTCTAACACTATTTATTTAATAACTTTAGTAAAACTACTGTACCCAGTTTACTAGCTCTCTATAATATGTTGCAGTACCAATGTAACGTATTAGTAATATGCAAAGTACACAAACTAATTTACTTTATCATGATAGCTATAATGGAAGTCGTTTTGATACATATGAAGTAATGTTATCATGCATTAATATCAGACGTGTATAATGTCATCATTGAACATAACATTTATAATATATATATTCTCAGCAATTGGTATCACTAGCACGAAACTATGTACTCCTTGCTTCGTTTCTTTAGGGAGTTAATTTTGTAAACTCTCTTAGTTTTCAAAACAGGGGCTGCCTTCAAAGTTTGTTTATTTGTTATGGATTTCGCACAAAGCTACACGAGGTTATCTAATTTAGCAGTGTAAGACTAGAAGGAAGGCAGCTAGTCATCACCACACACCGCCAACTCTTGGGCTACTCTTTTTACCAACGAATAGTGGGATTGACCGTCACATTATAACGCCCCCACGGGTGAAATAGCGAGCATGTTTGGTGTGATGGGGATTGTACCCGCGACCCACAAATTGCGAGTCGAGCGCCCTAACCACATGGCCATGCCGGGCCTTCCTTCAAAGTTAAAGCTACATTGTAGTATTACTAATGTATAATGTGGCGATCTCGGAAGATCAGGGCCCGATTAGAAACTTAAACTGAAATTTCAGTGAGACGGAGGCCCTAACAAAAGACTTTTTCTAGGCTCGAAGATTATTTCGGGCGATACTAGCTACGAGAACGTTCTCTACTCCATTATAAACGCCCCTCTCCCCGCCAATTTGTATTGACAGAACAACACAACGAAATTTAAGTGCCTTTCGTTGTTTCGGTTTTTTTCTTCTACTGTCAGCATAGAAAAAGAGAGAGATGAAACGTGACTCAGTTATTCAATGTTCTCAGCTTGCACTCTAAGCAAAATGGAAACCACACTGTCTTGTTGGTGTTCCAGAAACGTGATATTAGACTGGTTGACGACTGTTTATATAAACAATATTTGTAATGCTCTTCAAGCATTATGGTTGGAGTTCTTGGTTTAGTGGTAAGTTTGAGGGTTTATAGCACTAAAACTCGGGTTTCGATTCCCGCAGTAAACATAACACAAATAGCCCATTGTGTACTTTGTGCTTAATAACAACAAACCAGTCCTGACCAGTATGGAAGGAATATATTCATATAAGACTTTACAAGACTGTTCCTTTGGTGTATTTTCTTTGACTCTTATGAACATAAGACCAAAGAAACGGTCCTTATTAACTATGCTCGTGCTAAACAAATCGCGGCTATCGTGCTCCTTTGAAAGGCGAGGAGATATTATTGCTGGTATTAATTGTCTGCACCAACCATGATATATATATATCTGCAATGATAAAGCTCAAATAATCCCATAGCACATCATCACACGATCAGTGCGTTTTGCACATGAAAACAACCCGGATGTTATAATAATATGTGTGTGTGTGTGTGTTAGTCTTAATTAAGTTACATGTTAATATAGGGGTTAGAGAATCAAACTTTTTTTTGTAGAGATGATGGATAAAAAAAAACAACAACAACAACAACTATACAGCCATTCAAACAATATAAATTTTTATTTGAGTTTTTGGACTCTTCAACATTCCTTTTAATAAGTCTAATTCTGTCACTTGTTTAAATTGTTAGCATAATTTGAGTTTCTACATGCGTACGCATGCACATATATTAAAAAAGTCTATGAAATTAATGTTAATGAATCAGCTGTTTCTCGGTGGAAGTGGAGGAGGTGGGGCATTCATATGTGGCATGTCGTCTGTCCATGAGAAATTTCTAATATCTTCGTAATAGTCATAATCGCTGTCCTGTGAGTATTTTCTCCGCAGCTGACGATTTCTCTCAGAAATGGCCCTATCCACCTGGTGAGAAAAATACGTAAGAACCAATTTTCTGCTAGACATAACTTCAACATTTCAATACATAAATTTAGTAAAATAAATTAAAATTTATAAGTAAACTAAAAGTAAAATCACAATAATACCTTTGCATAGAATAGTTTATGACAAAATTAACAATAAACTATCTGAAGTACCTGTCCACTGGACGGAAGTTATGTAAATTCATGATTAATGAAAGGTTATCTTAGGACATGAAAAGTTGCTTTCCTTATATGTAATTGTAAAAAACGCCCATAAGAACTGCAAAACACAAAATGTGAAACCGTAAATTTGCATGTATCTCCGCATGGACCCAATAAACTTTCATGCCAAATTTGGTGAAGGTCCATCTACAGGGGGCGAAGTAGTGGTAAAAAACGCCCATAAAAACCGCAAAATGCCAAACTAAAATTTTGTATGTATCTCTCCAAGGATCCAACAAACCTCCATATAATTTGATGATGATCCATCTACAGGAGACGAAGTAGTATTAAAAAACGCAAAAATGCCCATAAAACGCAAAATGCAAAACTGAAAATATTCATGTACCCCCATATGGACCCAATGAACCTCCATACCAACTTGGGTGAAGATTCATCCACACCCTGCGAAGTAGTTACATGAATATACAACAGACACTATTATTATATTTATATCATAAACGCCACGTTAACAGTTCATTTTGGTAATTAAAGGACATATTTGTAAGTTATTAGTAATAACTTTCGATTAAAGCAAGCCACCTATATTTTGAGCGTTATAAGCCCTCAGAATTATCGCTGAGCCTCTGAGAGGCTACTTATATGAATCATACCCAGAGGCGTCGCCAAGTGCTTAAAAGATTCAGGACTCGGGCCAACAAACGAGAGGATTTTCGGCGTTTCACTATGATATCGATCATGGTTTTCTATTCTGGTCTTTTAAGACATCAACTGGGGATACGGGGCACTGTCATATAGAATAGAAACAGGCACCATGTGCCAGTGCCTAGCGACGCCTCTGATCATAACTAAAACTCAATCCGGTAATAAGTATAGCAAACCAAATATATTATTCTTACTTACAAAGATGAACATGTATTGTTTCATCAGTTAGTTGTGTACCATTGCTGTTAATGATATGTTTGGTATGTATATAATATCGGCAATATCTCATAACATTCAGCCAGCATAGAGAATTTAGGTTAGTCTTATATTTGTATAATGAAATAAAAATGCAAAGTAATCTTTACAGTAAAAATATGGTGATTAAAATAAAGATAACAAATATAGATATATTTAACATCTTAACCCGTATTGTTAATAAAAGTAACATTCAACAAAGTTTGCCTTATTTACAGAACACATATCATGAAAAGATAGCATTAATAATTTTAGTTTTTTTTTTAAAGCTACCCCATTGGCTAAAGTGGTTAAGGTGCTTGACTCGCAATCTGAGGGTCGCGGGTCCGAATCTCCGTCCCACAAAACATGCTCGCCCTTTCAACAGTGGGGGCGTTATAACGTGACGGTCAGTCCCACTATTCATTGGTAAAAAGAGTAGCCGAAGAGTTGGCGGTGGGTGGTGATGTCTAGCTGCCTTCCCTTTAGTATTTCACTGCTAAATTAGGGACGGCTAGCACAGATAGCCCTCGCGTAGCTTTGGGCGAAATTCAAACCAAACCATTGGCTATCTCTGCCCACCGCCGATATCAAAACCAAATCGTTAGCATTAAAAGCCCGCATACTTTCTGCTGAGCGACCGAGGTGCTAGTCTTATTGCCTAATTGTGAACACCGTGAGTTTAGGCTTTGCTGTGAAAGTATACGTCCGAAATTACATGTTTTGTTTTCTTATATTTCGTGAAAGAACTTGCAACGAACTCTAGAATATCGGAGGAAGTAAAAAAACCCACATTTTCCGGGGGGGGGGGGTAGCACACAAACAGCTTCCCTTACTTATAAGTTTCTGAAGCGCCTTTCGTATATATATATATCAGTGTTTCGCAAATGACAAAGAACTCCATCAACATTGCATCAAATAACTTCGTCACAATGTATCCATGAGTTTGGTCTGTGGTGAAAAAATATGACCCGTATAGCTAAATGAAGCAGTCTAAATTTGCAAACCAAAGTAGGGATTGAAAATCGTTTTAAAATACATCCAGCTAGTATCACTTTAATTGTTTGTGTATTTTTTATTGCAGGATCTATTTTGTTTTGGTTACTTCTTATAGCAATTCTATGAATAACCAACGATCTCTACTTTCCGTTAAAATATTATTTTCTTATTTATTAGTTTGTAAAGATGTTTAAGTTGCGTTTCATGCAGATAAACAGACACTGCTGTTTATATATGATGGCAACCGTAGCTCGAATAATATAGCATTTGAAAAGGTGACACTATCTTCACCCTTTATAGTGATATACAAAATTATAAATTATAATTACTTTCGTTATTTTGTTCTCGAAACCGCATTACACATTATTAACAACAAGTTACATTTAGCGGTAGTATTAAATTGCTTCATTTAGTTGTTACAAGAAAAAAATACTACAGAATTTGAATTATTAACCTCTTGTTTGCTAGGGGGAGGTTTTCGTTCACGAGGTTTCTTAAATGCATTTTTTTTAAATCTAAGTTTAATTTTGTCTATAAACGTTTCTCGTTGTTTCGTTTTATTTTCTTCTTTTCCTGGAGTTGATGAAACGGGTTTACTTATTGGTTCACGTTTTGAAAGCTTGAACCAGAAATTATCTTGAGGAAACAGAAAACAGTAGCTTGTAATGGAATAGGCGAACCTATAGCAATATTTAAATAAAAAAATGTAACAATTATTAGCATAAATATTTCGTACTAAGTGAATCAAGTAATATTTCCTTACAAGTTAGATGTATTTAAGTAAATACTAACAAGTGGTAAAATTACATTAACACTTTTCGTATTAACTTCATGCACACTTACAATTGAAGGACTATTACATAACATGGACATTTCTATGTTTAGATAAGAAAATATTTGTAACATTCATTCTACAGCTGCTTAACTTTCAGTAGAAATCAGGTCATGCATTAAATATGTGGAATTTTACCGAAATGCTTTAATAGAGAAAATACTTACTTAGAAAGTAAAAGTGTGCTAATTAGAATTACTAATTGAATTACAGAGTTATGTCATTCATTACTCATTATTTCATTAATGCTTATTTAAGCTAACAATTTGGCGAAATCTCTTTCGATGAAGACAGACAAAGCGTGTGTGTATTTTGGTATAGCAAAGCCACAATGGGCTATCTGCTGTGTCCACCGAGGGGAATCGAACCCCTGATTTTAGCGTTGTAAATCCGAAGACTGACCTCTGTCCCGCCAGAGAACAGACAAAGCGTTTATTTGCCTGTAACTAAGCACAAAGCTACACATTGGGCTATCTGTGCTCTGCCCACCACAGGTATCGAAATTCGGTTTCTAGCATTGTAAGTCTGCAGACATATCGCTGTGCCACTGTTGTGCCAGACAAAGCGACTCGAGTGAGTAATCTCAACAACATGCTTTGTGCACATGTACATATTTGTTTATCTATTACTTTAAAATGTCAAAATCAATTAGCAAAAAAGAAATACGAAAAGTGCTAAATCAAGCAAAATGATTAAGAAACAGGCAAGAATAAAGTGCTAGATCTAACACTGAAGATATGTTTTACTGTGTTTAGCTATATAAAAAAATTTAAACAATTTTCAATGTAAATATTAAGAAACAATTATTAATTTAGGGATTACTAAAATTATCCTGCCTTCAAGGTACTTTTTTTCGTTTCCCGATTTTTTGAATTATATTCTTCCATTAATAACTTATATTCCATTAACTATTTGCTACTTATCATTAGCCTATTTCAAGATGTTGTTTTCCAGAACAGTTTATTACTGTTTTTTATGAAGTAAGTTTACATTCTTAAACCTGAAGAGTTTTAAAAGTTTTATCACTTGAGCTACCAAGGTAATTACTCCATCTCAGTAATGTGCGGAGAACATTAAAAGGCATCGTAAGGCAAGACTTTTTGGGAGAGGTCAGAGGAGACTAATAGGTATTGTGGGTTGCCTCTCGTACACATAGTTTGTTTGTTGTTGTTGATCAGCAGTGACACGTTGGGGGGGGGGGGGGAGGGTAAAAAGCTATATAAAGCAAAC